>NW_018165369.1:153139-184799 GCF_001263595.1 Phalaenopsis equestris
TTCATCTTGACCTTCAAAGTTCAGGCTGAATGATGACATCTCAACATTCATGGAGACTTCCGACATCTCAACGTTCATGGAGAAATCAACTTCCGACATCTGAATGTCCATGGAGAATTTCAACAAGACCTAGTATTGGCGGAGCTGTGACCGGAGCTGTGAATGGAGCTGTGATCGGAGCTATGAACGAAGGTGTCAAAAAAACCAACTAAAATATTTCTTCACCCCCTTCGAATAGAACAGCAACTGGTGCGAAATCATTTTATTATGAGGAGATTTTTTTTCAGAATTCAGGTTTTGGGCCCGGATAGCGATGGAATAATTCTTCCTATCCCTCAAGAAAACCCGACGAACGGAGAAGCATGGCCGCTGACCGAGAGAATGAAGCTAAACTACAGCTCTTCCTTCAATGGCTGCAGGTTTTACTACCTGTCTCACTCACTTTCTTTCTTCTTCTCCATCTCTCCACATCTTAAGTCCTAGACTCTAATGGAAACCCAGGTTAATGGTGTCGAACTCCGGTGTTGCACCATCAAGAGCTGCGGCCCTGAAAAAGGATTCGGAGTCTTCACCTCCTGCTCCCCCTCCGAAGATGGTAGCGCTTCAGTACTCCGCATCCCAACATTTACCATGCTTCGCATCCGATTTCTCATTACATTCCCCGATTTCGTAGGAGTTGCCATGGTTGTTCCTCTCGATCTCTCCATCACTCCTATGCGCGTCCTCCAAGATCCTTCCGTCGGCCCTAGATGCAGGGCGATGCTTGAGGAGGGCGACGTGGATGACCGGTTCCTTATGATTCTCTTCCTTACGGTCGAGCGCTTACGGCCGAACTCTCTGTGGAAGCCGTACACACCCTTTCGCACCTTTCAATACAATTATCCTTTACAGTTATCGTTTTTAGTCCTTTTTGAAGCTTTACTTTGATCGGCGCGTCGATGAAGCGTAAATAATATTTATTTTAATCGGGTCTCTTAAGAATTCAGTTATTCAGACTGTTTCTTACTTGTTCTGAAACTTGCTTTTAAACTTGTTTGTTCGAGTTTGTTTATGTAGAGGGACATTTACATACATACCACCCAATTTTTTGTGTATTTACATATCTAAAGTTTATATTGTGGGATTTGTGACTAGGTATTTTGATATGCTTCCGAACACCTTCGGGAGTCCACTCTGGTTTACAGAGGATGAATTTGCCGAATTAAAGGGGACGACATTACACAAAGCAAGTGTTTTGCAGGTAAATACGATGTATTAGATACATTTCAATTGCTGTAATCCGCCAACAATAAATTTATAGTCAAATATATTCTTATAGAATGTGGAATATAATTTACAGTTATAATATGGCTGAAAGTACATGCAATAGACAAATAAGGGCGATGGTATGCTTGGTGGTATTAGCTTTCCCTTGTCGAAATAAAAAAAATTCGAATTTGGGTCTAACTATATACAACTTTTTATATGTGGTGGAAACTTATATTGTAATTGTCTGGATCAATTAGCATGAAACCTTATATTTTTTTCCATGCACAAGTTTTATTTGTGGTGGATACTCAAGTATTTTTGGTGACTTATTGATATGCAACTGAATCCATTCAGAGTGAATATTTACATAATTTTGGCGACATGAGTCAGTCTGATTGTTCTTATTTATCTTAAATGAACAAAAAGATTCATTGATCAAAACTAAACCAACGAAGTAATTTTTAACTATGTTGAATTCAATATTTACTTGAGCTTGTAGGAAGCGATAGTGGTTGTACAACTCAATAATAATATACAATAGTAATATCTCTGTGTTTATGAATTTTTATGCCTCTATTAAATTTCATCTTCATGAATATTTCTCATATTTATGTCTTTTTTCCTCAAGTATTAACTTATTGTCCAAATTAAGAACTTATGATATGTAAATTTGAGTATATATGTTTGATTTTGTTCATCTCATTGTGGACCCATATTAGCATACTTTAGATCTTAAGACATCGTGTATCATATTGCGGCAAGGCTTGTCGGAAGACCATGGATAAATTTACTAATTGTCATCATCGTTTTTCACTCTCTTTTTTCGTATTTATTTTGTATTGGATATAAGAATCCTCAACTTTTTTTTTAATTTCTTCTAGTGTTATATGAGGTGTTCACTGTATTTTTTATAACTTTATTTTTCAACTTCTAACAGTGTTAGTTTTAGTGTATACATTTTGATTCATTATATCTTCAAATTAATTATATTTATGTTGTTATTGCATCACTTTTCTTCATTTGTTTGTGCTCAAACCGCTTAAATCTATTTTTGACTACTATATTCATATCTAAGTTTGTCCTTTTTTAGTTATCATATCACATGAAAATTTAAGCCTTACTGACATCTTAAACTTCAATGTTCGTTAAAACTGAAAAGAGTATGCCATAATTCATGCTTGTTTTGACTTGCAATTCAGTCACTCCTTTTTCTATCAGGATCTTATGTGAAATTGAGAGCAAACATTGTCAGAGCAGACATTGCACTTAAAGCTGTACCAATGATGGTCTCTGAATTTATTTATAGTTAAATTTTGGCTTTTTTAGTGACTACTTTGACACTATCTTTCTGATTTAGAGGAAGAATCTTCAAGCTCTGTATGATGATAAAGTAAAAGTCTCGATAAAGTAAAAGTCTTGGTAGATGAGCTTTTATGTGGTAATGAGAGGTTTGAAAAGTGCTCTGTTTCTTCTCCTAAATTGTTGTCCTTTTTTTATGGTTTAATATTGTATTTTTTATCTTCTACAGTGTCTATTTTAACTTCACTATCTTTTTATTTTAGTTCCATGTTTTTCTTCTTCTTTATGATCTTCACAGTGTCTATTTCCATGTTATATGCATGTTGTGTTAAGGTACCACTAAGTACTTCTTGAAGACTGGGAGCTCGAGTAATGTTGGAATTATGAAGTTGACACTTTAGAAAACAATGTCTATTACTGTAGCCCGCAGGATTTTATTTAATAAATCATATTCCAAAAGTAAATGTTGATGTATATGATTGTACCTAATCGTCCTATTCTAGTCAGTCTTCTTATACATATCGTGAATTGGGTTTTGATCAATCAGGGTTATAAAGTTTCATCTATTTTTATTTTATTATCATATTTATAGATCATATGTAAGCTTTTTGACCTGACTGTCCCATCCCTCAATTGTCACGTTAACATGATGAAAAATCACGTCATTTGGTAGTTTATTGAACTATATATTTACAAACTTGTGTAAGTCTAGGAGTTCAGGCACCTGTATCTCTTCCACTAGTCTAAAAGCATGACCTTGATTTGAGTAGATCTATAAGGATTATTATTGTGTTCATACCATTATGAAAATGAGTTCAAAGATGATGGACAATCATCTACAATCAGTCATCTTGCTGACGCATATTTTGTAGTCGTGTATGAGATTATTGTTAAGCCTGAATTTGAGATTTCGACCAAGTTTATTGCTCAGAGCAAAATTTCTTATGCCATTTTTGCTACATATTGTTTCATAGGCTATAAAATTATTGCTTGGTTAATCTCTAAAAATATAGGTGATTTGTATTACCATAGAAACAACTGAAGCGGCCATGAGATTTTATTTAATTGTATTGGTCAAACAAGGATGATTAATTTATGTTAATGTTCAAAATCAAATCCTCTAGTTCTACTCTCCATATTCAGACAACACATATTGGTGATACATGAGATTTTCATGAAATTGTTCCATCACTCACTACCGCCATTTATCCCAAACTTCTAGAAAATGGCTTTTGCATGCCTCTTTAGGAGAAGGGTCGAGTTGATGCATTACAAGACATTCATAACAGATAAATCTATTCTATTTGTTGAGTATTTAGTTATTTGGATTGTTTTAGGAATTATTTCATTTTTATTATGTTTTATTTTTTGGATAACATTTATTTTAAATTAGTCGATTGGATTTGGAAGGCATATATAGTTTTAAGCATTAAATTTCATTTGATTTTTAAACTGTACCCTTTTTTATATAAATAGGGGTTTATTGCTTCTAATTGAAAAGTTATCTCAAGGCTGAATTATAATAGAAAGATTCACTAATTTTTATTATCTCCCAAATTATTCCCTCATCGTACATTCTTGCTGGTCAAGTGAATATTACATGTACCGTTGTAGGTAGTCTTGCTACCCAGAATGAGGAAGAGAAGGATTATAATGCTTCAATTTTTTCTATGTAATACCACCCACCCATTTTTTGAGATTTTTTTTTCAAATTCATTTTACTTTATGTTTTTCAATTGGTTCTGTATTAGCCAAGCTACTTTCTGAAATTTTGAAAGAAAAAAAGTTAAAGCCGCTCTTATTGTTACCATGATTCAACTGCTTTTGTGTACCTTGTTGATTATGTGATGTTATTTTTGTACATATGATTATGCTTTATCACACTTATGTTTGTATTCTGTGTAGTGCTACCAAAAAATTGTTTGCAACATTTACCTAGTTAAAGTTTATGTTGTAGTTTGATTTATACTGTTAGATGAATGTGATTCTTAGACTTTTTCATGTCAGAGTTATTTATTTATTTTTTAACATCTTTTTAACATCAAATATATTTTTTTTTCCGGAGCTGAAAATTGATTTGTTGGTGCCATGACCAGTTTAAGGGAGGTGCAGTTTGAGGATTTCCTTTGGTATGTATCTTTTGAAGTCATATAAGTTGTGCCTAGCGATTTTGATTCATTATATTCTGTACCATACGCAATTTTTTAAACTAGTTGATCTCTTTTCATTTTATTTTCGAGAAGATAGTTTTTTAATTGCAAACGGGGAAGCTGAATCCAAATTTATATATCTTTTGGAAAAATTCTTTTGGAAATAAGAACGATAAAAAAAATGGATTTAGTTTTTTTTTGTTTTTGTTTTTTTTTGTATAAATCGCATTCCTTGGGCAGTCTTATTTAATGAACTGTTGGTTTCATCAATCGATCCAAGCGAAGTTAGCTAATGGTGAGGTAATATTTTATCACGTGTGTGATTAATATGCCTATAGCTTTCAATGCACAATTGTTAGTTTACTATTCTTTATCAATGCTTATGGATCATATGATGTATAAATATTGTATATATTTGATGTATAAATATTGTACATACGTTTACTTCTGGTAGGCTTTTTTTTTTGTTATTTGAACTTACTAATATATAATTTTAAATTTTTTATAGGATGGTATTTTTCGGAAATCATTATTTTATTTTAGGTGATTTTCTGTTTACATCCAAATCCTTTGAGATTCTTTATGTGATATTGTTACCATCCAAGCTCTTCTTATATCTAGCTGAATAGTTCTCGCACAGTTTATTTATATATTGTATGTACATTGTAGTGGGATCTTATCATTTTGCATCCAATTTTGAGAATAATTTATTAGTATTTTGGGAACAAAAGAGTGCCATTGTTTTAGTTTTAACTTGACAATTTCATCTATTTGTTTAACGAAATTGATATGCAGAAAGTTTTTTTTAAAGGATAAATTGCATTTATATTCCTAAATTTGTGACTTAATGCAACCGAGTTCATAGTATTATAAGATTAGCTTGGTGGTCCTACCGTCTTTTGGGTGTGTATGTCTTTAGGAACGACTACTGTTATAAACACTGTTAATAATGCATGTAGGACTACCATATCCATCCATTCAATTTTATCATCATCCTTATATTTAGGGCCTAATTGCATATTAAGTGTACAAATTTTTGAAATCCATGTAGGTCCTTGTGAACATGAGATTTTTCTGAAAAATCTACCATGCATTTGAAGTTCAAAAATGAGAGTTGTCAAGCTAAGCTATTTTTTATTTTGAAGCAAAGAATCACTAAAAGGGAAACAAAATTAGTATATAATACACTCGATTTTAACTGATTTTGTCAATGAACATATGCCTTATATGGTGGATAGAGGAAATATTTCTACAATGAAGTAAAGAAGGGTTACAATTTGCAGTAAACAATCTCTAAAGATCCCAAAATCCCTAATGATGCCAAATGTTATAAAATATGCTTATGGTCACAAGAAGATACTAAATAGGACTGAACTTTGCATATTTATAGCTATCACTTGACAATGTAAGAGTCTTCGAGATAGCTTGATGGGTGGGTGTGTTGGTGGCCAAATTTGCAATTTGTAAAAATGAGGCAACAAATGATGGATGAAATGAAACTAGGGTTGTAATGAAGTCGAGTCGAGTATGTCACGGATTGGATTTGGCTTGGTCGAATCATAAGTTCATGTTTAGTTCAAGTTTGAGCCGAGCTTTCACATATATGTTCATATTTGACTTGATTAAATATTTTAATCATTATACTTGATTTGTACTTGGTTTGTAAGTTAATAATTTGGATGAGTACTTGATTTTTCATATAAAGTTAAAAATTCAATTTTCGCTTAATTTTTTATATAAAGCTAGGAAATAAGCTAAAAATTTGAATGATACTTGACTTTTTTATATAAAGTTATTAATAAATAATTTTAAAAATCTAAATAAGTAAAAAAAATGAATAAATTTTAAATTACCATCTGACTAATTTATACCATGTAAATAAAATAATATATAAGTCGTAAGTAAGCTTTTTTTACAATCAACTAACATATATTAGTACTAATAAACTAATTCATTGGAATAAAAAAATAAGAAAAAAATGCATTAAATTTATATGCATATTGATATTAAATTTTAAAGTCTTGCTATTAAAAATATAATTAAATAAGTTTTTGTTTATTAGAAGTTATTCCTATGTATTTTGTTGCCTTTCATGTTATTTCTTTATATATGTATTTTCTAGTTTATATCTTTCCTTTTTATCGTTTATGTGATATTAGGAATGATTTGGGTATTATATCTTTCTTTTTTTATATACCTTGTATCATGTATTTATACCCATTTTGCTGCTCAATAATATTATTTAGCTCAATTCTCGAAATCTACATGATATCAGAGCGAAGGACGTCACCATAAGTGTCGTCGACACATTTCCCTAGCAGCCGCCGACTCTCCTTGTAGGATATCCTGCAATTTATTTCTTTCGTCGACAATTTCCTGCAAGATTTCCCTTTATTCCTTAGCTGTTTCCTGCAGGTTTTCCGCTGCTCTTCCTAGTCGTAGGAAGCAACACAGTTTTTTTGCTATTCTTCCCCGCAAAACTTCTCAATTGATTTGGCTGAAATCCAATGCTGCATCCTGCTGGTCATCCACAAAAATACAACCTCGGTTTCTATAGTTTTGTTATGGCAGAAACCTTTGTTTCCATGAAGGTTCAACCAATTTCCTAAATCTCCGACCTGATTGACAACGACGACAACGGCGCCGCTTGTAGCTTGGTCCTTCCTTGCAAAATTTCCCATCGCCGACCCTTCCTCCTGTAGTCGACATCCTTCTATTTCTCGACATCCCAACCTTATCTTCAACTTAGTCAGAATTATGGAAGACTCCTATACCACCGAGCCTCCTAATAGTGTACTTGAGTCCACCGGTGGATTGACCTCTATCTTAGAAACCACAACAGTACATCCGACTTCCACTCATAACATCCCAAAATCACTAAACTCGATTAAGATTCAGATGAAGGACTTGATCAAACTTCTTGAAGCTAGTCATTTCTCCTCTGGTCCTTCGACCTCCCATGTTCGTCAAGTGAACCTTTCGATGTCGCTCATTGTTTTTGCTTCCTCTAGTATTTGGATTATTGATTCAGGTACCATAGACCATATAAACCAAATGCTCTCAAGCCTTCTCGTCATATTCTCCGTGTTCTAGGAGAGATACTGTTTAAATTGCTACGACTCTGGTAGTTTCATTGCGGGTAAAGAGTTTGTTGTTTTAACATCAGACCCGACTCTAGAATATATGATACATGTACCTTTATAAAAGTGTAACCTATTGTCAATCAGTAAGTTGACATATGATATTGATTGTGTTACTCATTTTTCTCCTGATTGTGTCTTTTAGGATCGTCGTTCGAGGAGGATGATTTGAACTGCTAAGCGGGTAGTCATACTTATTTTTTTTTTCAAGTGAAAAATAGCATTGTCGAATGTCCTATTATGCTTTTAAACAGTCGTTTGGGTCATCATAGTTTTCAATATTTAAAACATTATACCCTTTGATGTTTACTAATAGTAATTTATCTAGTTTCAAATACGAGATTTGTCAGTTAGCTAAACATCACTGAGTACCATTTCCACCACACTCTTACATTTCTTCCGCTCATTTTCCACTAATTCATATTGACTTGTGGGGACCCTCTTGAACACCTAGTTGCACCAATAAACGGTGGTTTCTCACCTTTATTGATGATCACATTCGAATAACGTGAGTCTATTTTTTAAAAGATGAATCTGAAGCTGCTGCCACCTGTAAAAATTTTCATTGTTTCATTTTGACCCAATTCAAAGCATCGATTCAAGTCCTTCGGGATGACAACGACCGTGATTTTTTTAATTCTATATTAGGGAATTTCTTGATAAGTAAGGGCATCATCCATCATAGCTCCTTTATGGATATTCCTCAACAAAATGGGTTAATCGAGCGAAAAAAACAACACCTTCTTGAAATTGCCAATTTCATTATGTTTCAATCGAATGTCCTGAAATAATTTTTGAATGTTATTGTACTTACCACCACATCTCTTAAATTGTGTCCTCACAGAAATTCATAAATTTTGGACCTTGCAAGCAATCTTAAGGTCCTATCTTTTTACCAATCGGTTTTTCTCCACTTTAAATATCAAAATATTTGGTGCATGTTATTTGTTTGGAACACTGCCCAACTCACGGGACACTTGATCCCCGTTCAATCAAGTGTATCTTCCTCATATATTCTGACACTCAAAGGGGATAAAAGTGCCCCGATCCTATCACAAATAAATTCTATGTGAGTGCTGATGTTTCTTCTTTGAAAATGTTTTTTACTTCCACAACACTGCCTCAAGTCAGAGGGAGATAGATTTTTTGAACACAACTCCTTTCCCAACTCCGTTGGATATGCCACCTTCTCCAGCCGCTGTTCCCGTTGAGTCATCTGCCCCACTGGATCTACCATTTACTCGACCAACATCTCCTCCACCCACTCTTCGTGTTTATACTCGGCACATCAAACCCTCAGTTGAGACTTGTCCCACCACTCCTCTTAAGCACACTGTCTCTTTGCAGTACTTCGAATCCACCCCGGTCTGACCGACATCCCAAGCACTTCACTTGCGGAGATTACTCCTGCTTTGGTTGAGGAGGTAAGTTCTACTATTGAGGTACACAATCATGCTTGCTCTCTTTATTCCATAGCAAAATATGTCTTATTCCGCAGCTCATCCCTGACTTACAAAGCATTTTTCATTTCCTTGATGGATCATCTTCAATTCACTATTGAGGCAGCATTGGCAGACCCTTCGTGTAAGACTACAGTAATAGATGAAATGAATTCCCTTTGGCAAAATCATACGTGGGATGTTGTTAATTTTCCTTGGGAAAAGAAAACAGTTGGTTGTCGGTGGATCTTCAACATCAAATTTAACTCCGATGGAATTTTTGAACGTAATAAAGCACGGTCGGTCGCCAAAGGCTACTCACAAACCTATGGAGTTGACTAATGAGGAGACGTTTTCTCTAATTGCTAAACTAAACAATATTCGAGTCCTATTATCCCTTGTTGTGGATTGGCCCTAACTCCAATTGTATGTCAGTAATGCCTTCCTTAACGACGTTCTCACAAAGGAGGTGTACATATATCTTCCTCCAGGCTTTAACTCTTCTGCTTCCCAGAGACAACTGTTTAGACTGTCGAAGTCCCTCTACTGACTGAAGCAATCTCTTCGGGCTTGGTTCAGCAAGTTCACGTAGGTGGTAGTGGGCCATAGGTTTTGTCAGACCCAATCAAATTATACTCTATTCTTTTGGCATTCCTTTAGCGACCAAATTGCCATCCCTATCGTCTATGTCGATGATATTGTATTCAAAGATAATGATCTACCAGTTTTGGAATCTCTTTAAAGCATCCTCGCCGCATCCTTTGAAATGTAGGATTTGGGATCTCTCCGATACTTTTAAGGCATGGAAGTTGCCCGGTCCCCTCAGGGCATTTGCCTTTCCCAACGCAAATATATGATGGACCTAATGACAAAGACCAACCTTCTATTTTGCAAACCAGTGGCTGGGGGAATGGTCCCCAATGAGAAATTGACTGATGTTTCCAATGTTGCTCCTGTGAACAAGACACTACTAGTCTCTTGTAGGGAATCATTTATCTTTCTCATATGCGTCTCGATATTTGTCATGGGTAGGTATTGTAAGTCAGTTAATGCATGAATTCTGTGAGCACCATCTCACAGCTGTCCACCTGATTCTCCACTACTTAAAAGGCACACCGGACTCAAGTTTGTTATTATTACGCCACAATTCTCGGTCTATTGTAGTTTATACCGATGTTGATTGGGCCGCGTCCATCCATGATCGGTGATTTACCTTGTGGTATTGTTCATTTGTGTGGGAAAACATTGTCACTCGAAAAAAACAAAAAATAGTTTTTGGTTAGCCGAGTTTCATTCCATGTCCTTGGTAATCTGTGAAGCGCTCTGGTTACACATTATGCTCCGCAAATTATATATGCTGACCTCCGCTCCTCTACAACTGTTCTGTGATAATAAAGCCGCAATTAACATTGTTCATACTTCGATCTAGCATGATCACACCAAGCATGTAGAGATTGACTGCTACTTCATCAAGAAGAAGCTCGATTCCAGCGAGATTTGTGCTCCATTTGTCCTATCAAGTAGTCAACTCACATATATTCTCACAAAGAATCTTTCTCGGCTGTTGTTTGACGACTTTAAATCCAAGTTGAACATGATAGATCTCCATGCTTCAATTTGATGGACAGTATTGGAAGTTAGTATTCGAAGTTATTTATGTTCATTTTGTTGCCTTTTCTATTATTTCTATATATGTATTTTCTAGTTTGTGCCTTTTATTTTTTTTTTGGGTGTTATTAGGAATGATTTGGGTATTATATCTTTTCTTTTTTATACCCCTTGTATGATGTATTTATACATTTTTTGCTGCTAAAAAATATTATCCCACTCAATTCCCAAAATTTACTTTGTTAATTAAATTTATTTAAATAATATATCAAATAAGTCATAGCATTTAGCATTTTGTTTGTTGAACAAAAAATAAGCTTGTTCGTGAACATTGATAAGCAATTTAAGCTATATTCACATTTGGTTCATTAAATCTTTGAGTTTTAAAAAAAAATGTTTAAAATTATTTATTTACTAATTTGAATAATCATGATCTATTAATCGAGTCAACTTCGAGTTGTTCATCAAGTGTATTGGTTCAGTCACAACTCTGGATGAAGCTAAGATGGAGTGAGACACGGTGGCACAAGAAAATGCTATGAGGAGGCCTTCGAGTTGTGTTAGTGGTTGTGAAGTGTTGACCACACTTAATGGCATGTTGTAGGAGATCGTGGTAGATATGGGAAGATGATGTTCCTGGGTTGATTGCGAGAGCTTATTGCATCTTCGAAGTGTGACCTCTTAGCCATGTAGCCTCAATGTGTCAAATTTCTAATTAGGAGTGGGTGGAGAGCGTGGAGGTAATATTGGTGGCTATTGAACAGATGGAGTACTTGAGTAGCTCAACATTAAAATATCTTGACCTCACCAACATGATCTTGACTCACCTGAACAAGATGGACTATTGAATGGGCAGGAACCTCAGCAATTCCCTGGAAATAATAGGTGGCATTGGCCGACTGTAAGTGTGCACAATCTGAAGGGTTTTGTAGGGCAATATTAGAATGCTAAGAGCGACTCTTTAAAGTTTGTTTGACAACAAGCCTGACCAAGCATCGAAGAGCCATGGTCTGGCTAGACAATGACAATAAACTAGCGCTTTATTCTTTGTGTAAATAAAATATGTTGAATGTAATTGAAATGAATTTATGAGAATTTCACTGTTCCTGTACTTTCTTACATTAGAGGTATGTGGGAAGTTGTGCGAGGTCTTGTTTATGAAGTTACATGACTGCTTAAGATGGTTAAAGCTTGAATTAATCCTGATCAACTTTGTTACTGGGAGATTTCCAAATCATAAGAAAAAGTGAAATACTATATATACGATCATAAACATTAAAATATTAAAACCCAAAAATGAAGGAACATGGGCTAAGTTTGCTAGCAACTCTTTGTTTGAGGGACCCGCCCATTAGAATTTGGTTACTGGCAAGCTAAGTGATGTATCTGTAGGAAAATATTAATAATTGATGCAAAAAGCTGGAATGTTGCTGTTCAATGATTACTATAGAAAGAGCTGCTGTCCACAGATTGCTGTAGATGAAAAGCTGTTGATCATGGATAGCTAGAGTGCTTTAGATAAAAAGCTGCTTTCCATAAATTATCACGCTGTAGATAGAAATTTGCGGGTCATAGATTCATGATTATTTCGATGCCCTCATGCTGTGTTTTATGTATCGATCATGCATAACTTATTGATTAGTTTATCAAAGTTTATTCTGGGTAAAGTCTTATTGAGGATATCCGTAGTTTGAGAGTTGGTTGGAATATAAATTTTTAGTTTTTTTTTGGCTCGTGATTTTTGAATTTTTTTTATATGAAATGTTTGTCTATCTTAATGTGTTTAGTCATGTCATGGTGGAAGATTGGATAGGATTTTTGCAACATTTATGGAACCTTGGTTATCACAATACACTTTTAGGAATTTTTTTACTGAATTTAGTTCTTTTAATAATCTTTTTAACCACATTTCTTGCTAAAAAAATTGATTAATGGTGAATTTAACAGTAGCCGTGAATAAAAACCTACATTGTCCTTGGCATAAAAAATGAGGAACTATATGAATACTGGCTTTTTAAAATGTTTATCCAGTTGCTATTAAGCTGTAAATAGAAGGGTGTTTGTGCAATTTATCCTTATGGAGAAGTTAACTATGGTTGATTTTAAAATATATTGAAGAACATACCTCAGGTCTATAATTTTAAAATTTAAACTAGTATTCCACCGAAGTGCTCCATCATTGTATCCCTTTATATTATTCTTTCTTTTGTTAGCAGTTTTTTGTGGGTTTCTCTTGTTAATATTTGTGATGATAATTTTTTTTACAAGCTCCAATTTAACAGAAGCTTACGCACACTGTAACAGGGCATTTTCAATATTCTGGACTCGAGCTCTGAATATTCCATTTCCTCGATCTTATGTATTCCCTGAACCAGCAGGAGATCAAAGCAACAATCGTGTTTTGCATACTAGCTATTGTGTTTCCCCTGAGACTGATATGGCCGGTGAAGCATCTGCTGATACCAGCAGGGATCAAAGCAACAATCGTGTTTTGCATACTAGCTATTGTGTTGCTCCTGAGACTGATACGGCCGGTGAAGCATCTGATGATACCAATGGTGAAAGATACAGGGTCGTTACTTTTATTGACATTACTTTTTTTGAAAATTTAGATACGTTGCACACAATTCAAATGTATTCACATATGTCACACTAAACTTTCATATTTACATACATAGCACTTTGGTGTTTTAAACTATATATGGAAATGTATATTTCACTTTTAAAAATGGTAATAATGCTATTTTTATGTGATATTAAAGATTTAAGTGCCTTGTGTGTAAATATGAAATTTTAGGTGTGAGATATGTAAGTACAGAATGACGTGTGCTATGTATGTAAAGGCCTCTTTCATTTTTCCTAGCTTTGTTGTTGCTTTATGGTTAACATGCCTGTGTGTGCATTTGTGCGATTATGTCCATATCTATATGTATATTTAAGTATTTATGCTTGATGTTTGGAGGTATATATCTGTTTATATTTGATTTAAAACCTGCATATATTTATTGATTTTTTTTTAGTGCCATATGCGTTATTGCTATTCTTTTGACGGGTATTTTTCTCTTACCGTAGGACAGTGGTATTTTGTTTGACAAGGAAAATAGTACTGAAACTTCCACTTCAAAAGCTGGAGAGACTGTATGGGTTGAGGGTCTAGTTCCTGGTATTGACTTCTGCAATCATGGTATACTAACCGATCTAATATTAATACAGAGCCTTCTTAATGTATCGTCGAATTTGAAAGAAACATGCAAAAATGCATTGCACAATCGTCTTTTTCTCAAGTTGTTTGTTAATTTGTTTTAGCTGGCTGGCTTGATATATACTTGCGTAATTGCTTCGCTGGAGCTTATTATTGGCATATTTGTTGATACTTTACCACATATTGCACTTCAAATCTAAACTACTTAAATACATTTCCAAGATATTTTAAGTACAAATTCATATGTTTTAGTAAAAGTATCCAGGAATCACTGAATTTAAGTTCCATCTTTTGTTTTTTACTGCTACGGTATGATTTTAGCATAACAATTTTAATTTTTTATTCATGGAAATATAATTGATATACAAGGACAGATCATATGCTATGATAGGTTTTCACTTTACAGATGCTTTCCTCCAGGTTTGAAGCCAGCAGCAACTTGGGAGGTTGATCAGATTGGATCCATGACTGGAATTCCTTATTCAATGTATCTCCAGCTTGGTATATCTTCCTGCTGTATTTTATTATAGTTGTTTGAAGTCTATACCTTTGTCTTTTCATTATGATCGGATGTGCGTGCATTTGCAACGGTACTGTTGAAATTCACTATAATGCGTAATATTTTTATTAATCTGATAGGAGTTGAAATTCAGAATAATGCGGAATATTTTTCATGATATAAAAGGGAATATAAATAACCCTCATTGAATCCAAAAATAGGAAAGACAATAAAAGAAAAAAAAAGAAAAAAAAAGATATAACACTTAATATCTTAACTTAATCAATTCATATTAATTATTTGGAAACAAAGGAAACAACATAAAATATGAAAGCCTAAAATAGGAAATGAAATAAATCAAATCCAAGAAAACAAGTCTAAAATAAGAAAGGAAATAAATTTTATATTAGGAAATAAATCTAATCCTCATAACTTCTAACATGAATAAATTATTTTTCTACTATAACTTCTAACGCTCCTTCTCAAGTTGAAATATGGTTGAAAACCATGTTCAATCTGAATTTGAAAACATCAAACAATGGGCAAGGAAGATCCTGCAAAGTAGAACATGAAGTCTTCATCCCATACTGTGATTTTCTTTGACTGCAGTTCCTGTAGTGTCTGTAGGTAGGTAAAAGACTCTTATAGATAATGCTAAAGCTGAATTTGCGGGGAAGTAGACAACTTGCAGGAAAAGCTGACTTCTAGTTAACTGTTGTTGTCTTTGATTGCAGTACCTACAATGTCTGTTGGTAGGCAAAAGACTCCCACAGGTAATGCTACAGGGGAGTTTGCAAGGAAGTAGACAACCTGCTGGGAAAAAAAAAACTTTTACTTGACTATGATTGTCTTTTACTGTAGTTTCTACAATATCTGTAGGTAGGCTGAAGACTCTTACAAGTAATGCTGCAGGGGAGTTTATGGGGAAGTAAAAAACCTCCAGAAAAGGTAGCAGGGTATGATCTGCAGAAAAAAAAAAAACTTTGGAGGTATGTCTGCTGTAGGGGAAAGCTCCGAAGAAGCGCCTATTGCAGGAAAACACTTTGGAGGAAGTTCTGTTTAATTAAAGATTCCGAAGGAGGGCCTAATGTAAGAAAATGCTCCGGAGGAAAGCTTGCTGCAGGAAAATGTTCCGGTGGCTAAGTAAAAAACAGAGAAAGAGCATTGATTTTTTGGCAGCAGGGAAAAAAACCAACGAAGGACATGTAGACCGGTTACCGGTTATTGGGATTCCATTTAAGGATACATTCAATCTCGCCTCTGTAATAACCTCAAGTCGTTTTGAAAACAAATCAAATGAACTCCTCTCTACCAAGCTTCCTTTCATTTGCACAATCAATGCGTGTGAAATGATGAAAGACGCCACGAAGGTGGCTGCAACCACAATTTTCTGTAGGAAGGAATAGCAGTTGAAACCTGCAAGGGGGAAAATGAAAAATAGCTCCCTCTCTAATTACTTTTGCCGCGGAGACATATCTGGGAAAATAACTTCTCTTTGGTTGGGAGTGCCACTGGAGAGATGAAGTCCCAATCTTCGAACATCGATGGCGGCTCTTCGATTACGATCTCCACAAAAGAGAGAAATAGGAAATCACATCCAGGAAATTTTGCCGACAGTGAAAGCTGCAGGAGAAAGAGCCCCTGGAAACGCAGCTCCGCCTGACACTTGTGCAGGGAAGGGAAAAATACTTCAGGGGACAGGGTCGACGACAAATCAAACTGTAAGAACCACCGCTAGAATTTTGTGGAAGAACTATAGGAAACGACAAGAAGCGGCTGAACTTCAGGGAAAAAGTTGTGTTATTTCTTGTGACTTGTAAGAACAACATAAAAAAACTGCTTTATTTTTTGCATGAAAGTACTCCGGGTAAGAACAATGGGAATGTTCTACGGGGAAGAACAACGGGAAAGTCCTGCAGCTGGGAGGGAAAATAGAGTATTCGTCGACGCACAACTTTTCAGAGAAGGGTCACTTGTGAGAGGGAGAGCCAGCCTACGGAGGTCTGACAAAAATCTTTCCGGGAGAGGTTGCCGTTGAGAGGGTGGCAGTAATCCATGGTTGGTTGCCCTCACGATATACCCTCGACAAGGATCTCAAGGTCGTTGTCACTCTAGATGCTATCCAGTCTCGCAACAAGAAGGTATGAGGTTGTAATTTAGGGCTCGACTCTTCAACGGAGGGAGATCCGGCGGTTGGAACTACCTGGCAGAAGGATCAACATCATCAACGTTTAGAAAACCGGTAGGGAAGATGAGAACCGACAGTAGTTTGGGTGAAAAATGACGACAGCTAGGGGAACCATCGAGTATAGATCTACACGATAGATATGCAATAGTTTTTTATGAGAAAAATTTGTTGGGCATCCAACAACAAAAAAATTCCCACGAAGTAGATCTCTACAGGAGGAAAATGGCCGGGAAGAAAAAATGCTGGGAAACTACCGCTTGCTTTTTGGAGGCCTGCAGGATCAAAGCTCTCGGCCTGGAAGGACCAACCAACACACCAATCTTGCTGGGTGAGAAGAAGTAAAATTTGTTGTTTCAAATATCAAGACGAGTGCCCCTCTCTTCCCGTACAAAGGATGGCAAGAAGGGAGTCAGACGGTTCTGGAAGGACCGGTGGCCAGGAAACAAAATTAGTCTTTGATACTATGTTGAAATTCAGAATAATGCAAAATATTTTTATTGATATGAACCCTTATGTGGATCATATAATAGGAAAGACAATAAAAGGGAATAACATTAAAAGAAATATATACCACCTAATATCTTCAATTAATCAATTTATATTAATTATGTGGAGATAAACGAAACAACATAAAATAGGAAAGCCTAATATAGGAAAGGAAATAAATCCAATATAAGAAAAAAGTCTAAAATATGAAAGGAAATAAAGTTTATATTAGGAAATAAATTCAATCCCCATAACTCTCATAACTTCTAACAGTAATAAATTATTTTCTACTATAACTTCTAACAACTACACTAGATATTTTTTTTCTTGTTTAATGCTGACATCGATCAAAATATATGATTAAAATCTGATAAGAATACTGGCGATACTCAAAATCCTTGCAGAAACAAGGAAAAAAAAATTGTATGTTACTTTGTTTGATACATCCGCTGGAAGAAGCGGGGAATAATTAACTTAAGTGCAGGTTTTTCTAATGCTGAAATTAGATATTAAGGTACAAAACTGGTTCCCTTCGCTGGAATATATTCTTTTTGAGATGGAAGTGTTCATTTCCAAAAGTAAATCTTATAATGCTGCTTGCAACTTGTTCTTAGACCTGGTAGATATTATTTGTCTGCTTTAGGTTGGTTGTAGTCGATGTACTTTTTGCTGTTGTGAAGAGAAAGTGATTCTGAATGTAATTATTTTAGGAGCCATTTGGTATCACTCTTGTTTATTATTTTTTATTTATTATCTTTATTTTGTTTTATTTATGTTTTGATTAGAAACAAAACATATTTAACTATTTGATTAAATTATGATTGTTTTTAAAATATGCAAAACATCAAAAAGTTGTTTCTGAGTGTTTTAAAAAACATGTTAATTTATTTTTAAAAATAAGCACTAAACAAATATATTTTTAAAAATAAATGAAAAAAAAACAAAAAATAAAGTTGATCCCAAACAAGCCATATTTAATCGGCTTTGGTATTGTGGTGATTAATGAGAACCGCATTTCCATTAAGCAGTTAACATGACCTTGTAGATGTCAACTTTCTAAAAGTTATTATTTCTTACAAATTCAAATTATGTGTATTGATATTGATTAGTTGTCACTGTCTTAGTTTTCAGATTTGCAGTTTGAATTTTAATACATGTATATTGATATTGATGCCAATAAGATCCTAGTGTGTTCTCCGCTGATTTAGTCACCTCATTAGGTTTTGAACTATTGCATCAAAGTGTTTCAATTCAACTGTTGAACTTCTTAGTTCATTTATTTAATTTCGTTTTTCATCATTTTACTCGTTCCTTTTTTTTCATCCACAAAGTTGGAAGTTCGTTATTGTCATCATTGATTTGGTAAGATATTATTATTGCTGATTTGGTAAACTCTTAGCAAGTGTGTTTGTCACACCTTGACTGACCCCCATTTTAGGGTTAATTGCGGTGCAACAGTGGCGGACGATTTGGTCAGATTAAATTCCCACCGCACTCACCTTGACTTGCATAATCAGGATCTAGTGGGGGATGAACTAGTCACTAAATCGCCGCCAATGTACATAATACATTTCGTTTTACAATTCATTCATATTATACCTAGAAACATGAAAACATTATATCACTAAATATACACACGGGGTTGCTAAATCCAAAATAATAAAAATATTTAAAAGTCTGTACAAGCTTCCAAAACTCTATAATGTTAAAGTTGTAAATGTGACATCTAGCTGCTATCCCCGATGCTCCTCACCTCTTTGTGAAAGTCAGCAACATAGAGTGAGCTACAACAAATTTAGCGAAATAATTAAGACTAAATAAAGATTTTATAAATGAAAAATAAACAATGCACATGATCATATGTAGCTCATATATATGTCCACAACACATATCACAATATGTTATAATCGTATAAAATATGTACAAGAAGATACATATAATGCATAGAATTATATCAGCTGTATAAAACATGATTTCATCGACATATCATGGTAAACTTATGAATGTCACTTGTAATTGTATAAAACTCAAATATTTTCATGTTATTGGGTCGTTACTTAGCTCGTAAGCTATAAAATTATTGATAAAGGTTGGATCCCTTTTAACATACCAGTTATCTATAATCTCCTTGATACTCTATATTCTGTCTCTTATGATCCCAACTGTTCCCTGAGTTTTGTCTTCGTCTGAATTACAAGAATTGGGAATCCCATCGTTTCCTATCATTTGTACTTGCAAATATTCATGTAATAGTATACATATAACATCATTTGTGACATTTTTTAAATCATAATTCTCGTAGCAACTATTTATCATAGACATTTCATATATCATGTGCATGAATCAGAATACATGAATACCTATAAGCAATAATTTCATAAACATGTTTATCAGAATCATAACATAGTAATATCATAAGTATCGTAAGTGACAAATCAAGTTTGCTTTCATACATCCTATGCAGATATTTATCCACAATATGCATGACATCTTAAATTCAATTGTGTCAAATATAAGCACATGAGCACCTATAAAGAGTTATTTTTTTTAGTTAGCACGAGATTATTTCACCCGAATTGACGGAGCAGTCCTACGATGAATTTCCCCAAGCTCGTCTCGAGCTCGCCGTCTAGTGCAAACAACTTGAATTTTGTAAACGCCGAGGATTTTCAAGAATTCTCGGCTTATATTGTGATTTAACCATAATCATAATTTTCTTACCTCAAATAGGCTTCTCGGCATAATACTTCCTATTCCTCTTTCTTCTCATTCCTTTCTCTTTAATCCTTCCCTACAACTCGTGAAATAGATCTACTGGAGAGTGCTGCTCTTTCTTTGCCTGTCCCGTGCTCGTTCCTGAAAAGCTACAACAATGAGGAACACGTGGAATGCATTAATTTGTGAAAAATATCAGAACTGAAATGCAGTGAAGGAAATGAATGCCTGAAATATAATGAAAGTAAGGTTTATGCACGCTGTCTTTCTCTCGGAGCTCCCAGCCGAGAGCTGCAACTCTCAACCCAGCCGCTTGCCCCGCCTTGCTACAGTCCTGGGTCGCAGGTCCCTTCAGACGAGCTAAAATTGAAAATGGGAGGGGAGAAATGAAGGGAAGTGCCACATTTAAGTTGGATTCCGATAAATCTCAGCCGTTCGATCTTATCGAGCGATGACATGCACAATTTAATGCAGGAGAGGAAGTTGGCTAGGAACAGTGCCGATGATACCAGAGTTAACCCAAATAACTATAGACAAACAAATATTATTACTAATAAGGCCAATAAACAATTACAACTGACACATTTGAAAGAAAAATAACAAACTCAAAAATCCAACTTAAAGTAGTGTGGATTTCAGGGTGGTGGTAATTGGTGAGGAGTGGAAATTGGCGGTATGGTGGACGAGTTGGTTGGCAAGTAGAAAACAACAAGACAACAATTTTGTGGGTTCTAGACAACAAGTACACAACAAATATTGACGTCATATGGCTGTCTGGGATGATGAAAATAAAAGGAGAGGGCTAGAGCAACAACAATAGCAAAGATGGAGGGCCATAATAGCGATGGAAGCGGGTATGAAGGACTGGAACAGGGATGGCAGCATGTGGGAGGGTCTGGGACAATGGCTAGGTGGCGGTGAAGTGGTTCAAAATGGCTGGAACAACAACCAAGGCTGCAGAGGGTGTTTCTTGTGGCCGGAACAATAGCAAGGCGGCAAGGAAAACGGATATGAGTTGTTGGAAAATCAACCAAGAGAGGTTGTTGGAAAGCAAAAACTGCAGAAAAAGAACCCAAAAGAGGATGGAAAGCAGAAACTATAGAAAATACCCAAAAGAGGTTGTTTCGAGTGGTTGTAGTAGGGAAGAGGTGGCCGCAAGCGATTTGGGAAGTATGGAAGGGTATAGGGGAAGATAATCACCACCTCGGGAGATACAATTGGAGCACCACCAATCCCTCAGATACAACTCTCGAAGGAAGAAATGGGCATCGACAATTGTCCTAAATAAACTCACGCAAAAATTAAACCTAGAACATCCGTAGTACAAATAGATAATAAGAGAGGATAACTAGGAGTTGCCAGGAAGAATGAATGACTCCTCGAAAGGGAGAAAACGTAGACCGGTTTGGTGCAGGTGAAAGAATGGGTCACACAAAAACGATATGAGCGTGGTGCGATCCGACTTCCGTGATGCAGATCGTGTGGGAGACACTTTGGTCGCGGGGCTTCTCGCATCACACATCATTCGCTGAATTCCATGAACTCTCACGTTAAGGCTTCAATTGCGGGTTTTGCATGGCCGAGGATTAGGGATTAATTAAGGGTTTATTTAAGTTTAATTATATATTTATGTCATAATTTTTTATCTTCTCATACGTTTACAATTCATACATGGTGCTATATATCCGATTGATCAATTCAAGATGTAGACTTTTATAAAATTGCATTGGCCAAATTCGGGGAATGCTAAATTTGGGATATACTTTACAATTATAAATTTTTTTTCTGTTTTCTCAAAATTGGGTGTACAATGTAAATTGGGTGTTACAATGTCAAAGACTCGGAAAATATCACACACAGGCATAACTCTGACAAGTCTTTTTGAAGTGTCCATGCTTTATAGTAGAGTTGAAAACTGATTTCTGTACAAAGAATTAGGGATCAGCATTTGCCAAATGGATTTAAAAGTTGTTTTCAGCTTGAGATAACACATGTTTATATTTAATTTTTTATATTTGTTTATTTCATGTTTGTGAGGCTTTATTATAGTGTTTGTTGGATGCATTCTGGCTAAGAATTAACTGTTGGCCCGTGCACTTACTTTGGCATTTACATTTTGAAGGGATTCATGATAGTTATTGCCAACTTTAAGTGGAAAGAAATCATAGCCAACAAAGGAGATACTTTACACACAAAATTTTGCTTTTAAGATGGCTTTCTTTTATTCTGTCATCATAAATTTTCAAGACAGCGAACTTACTAGAATTTTTTGAAGTTTTTAAGTAGCTTATTACTATTATTATTGTTGTTCTTGTTGTTGTCTCTGACTTCTCTCTTATTTTTTGTATATTAACAGCTGTTCCAGGCAGTATGGAAATTGATAAGGAGGTCTCTATTAGTTATGGAAATAAGGGAAATGAGGTTCTTTCCATTCCCTTCTTTTTACCAATGATGATTCCTGCTATTAGGTGCCATTTATTTTAACTCTATAGGCATGTAGAAGATTAAATCTTATGCTTATTCGAACTTTTACCTTGAACGCTTTGGTTTAGTTTATTAGCTATTTCTCTTTCACTACTAGTTTTGAATTATTGTAGAATCAGGTACATAAAATTTTGAGTTAGATACGGCGATAAGCTTTGATTGTTTTAAATCGTCTTCAAATAATAAATACCGCTTTGACTCTCATGTTGCCATCTTTTTACATCTAGAAGAAGTATCCATTATTTTTAATACTTTGTGGTAGGCAGGACTCGCAAAGGTTATATTATATATTAAAGGAGGCTCTTTTTATTTTGGATCACCTACACTTTACACTGCAAGTTTTACATCTTAGTTTGTCAGTCCACAAACTTTCAAGCCTTTACATAAGCTTTCAACCTCCGACTATTTTGTTATCTTGTATCAGGGAAGAAAATACTACTTGCTTTATTTCCCTTTTACATTAGGCAAGCCCACTAAACCCGGCCAACAATACGTCAGAATCCATCAGAGGAAAATATTAGTGAAGATCAGATATATTTTGCATTGGCATTTAGGTTATAATGGTCGCTATTTAGTGAAATAATGCAGCACACAAGGGTTTTTTTGACAAAATCATAATGGTGCTTTTTTCCAATGGCTTAATAAAAGGCCTTAGAAAAAGGACAGTATCTATAAACAATTTGTAGTAGTTAGCCTATAAATTTTGTATTTTGATACTTTGTGGACTACAATGTAAGGTGTCCCTAAGTTCTGGGCTCTTTTTTTCAGAAGTTCTGACTTCTGACTACTAACTCTTGTATTTCAAATCGGCATTTTCTTTCTAAGTGTATGATCTGGTCTTCCTTCAATGACATGATTTTTTGTTTTTTATCACTTGTCAGGAGCTTTTATACCTTTATGGTTTTATCATTGACGTTAATCCAAGCGACTATCTTATGGTGAGATCCATCTATATTTCTTTTACTAAATATATGGTTCATGTCTGCATTCCTTTCAATTAGCTTATGCATTTGCATTTCTTTTTAGCATCGTAATTTATTATTTATGCCATACGATTTGAAGTTTTTGTGCTATTGGTTTCTTGTAGGTTCATTGCCCTTTAGAGCTCCTTCAGAACGCACCATTGTCTGAGAACAAGGAAAAACTCCTAGAATTACAGGTAGCTTGTTGGATGAACCGTATTTTCTTTTGTACCTAAAATGCTATGGATGATATATATTTTGTTCCCAATATAAATTATTATATTACAATGATATAACTATCATATTATTGCTTTTAGTAGGGACTGGTATAAATTTGACGCTATATATGGTATTTTTTTCTGTGGCAAAATTTGAGTTAACAATGCATGATTCCATGTTATAGCATTGTATCATGCATCTAAAATCCTCTTGCATGCCCTCTTTAAGTTATGAAACCACAAGGTAAGGGAATTGTATTTCCAAATGAAAAGTGGTGTTATTTTCTGAGAAGGTTGATCGGTCCAGCGGGATGGGTCTAGCGGGAGGCTGGACCAGACACTCCCCAGGCCAGCTCAGTTGGCCTCTCATCGCCCACATCCCTCCTCTCATCTGGCCTCGAGTCGCGCCTCGTTTCCGCCTCCCCCATGTCATCCCCAGTCCATTTTGGGCTTGAATTAGTGGTGTTGAAATTAAGGCCAAAAAAGGGCAAGAGTGATTGTTGCAACACGAGAAGGCCCAATATAATTCAAATTATTCAAACCTAGCATATTATAATGCTTTCCATTTTATATGTTTTCATGTTTCTTGCCATGCTTCCAAGGCCTTGTAAAAGATCTCTAAAGATCTTTCTCATTCTTTATATGCTTTGTAGTTTTCTTATCATCCATTTCTTGTCATATTTGTCCTTTCGAGCATTTTAAGAATTAGTGCAAGTTGTATTCCATTAAATGAACTTGTTTTGCGCTTAATATTATTTTCATGTTTTTTATATATTATTGTTTTTGTTTATTTTTCACATATTAAAATTTATTTTATTTTTAATTTTGTGTTCTTACTATTATGTAAAAATATATATTTAATTATTTGGTATTTTGGTAATGTTTTTCTTGATTTAAATCGGATTATTGTGATATTTAATTCTTGTTCTTTCTATTTTTAATAATAACTTCTTTGAAAACTTCTTCGTCAAATTCCCATTACGAAACTCCTAGAAACCCCAATCGATTCATAATCAAACCCTACTTGCTAGACCTTGCCAGAGTTGACCGTTTTCTCAAAGTTTGTTAATCTAACCTAAAACGCCCCAATCTAGATCATTGACTCCCGATTGCTATTTTGACTTGGGGTCAAAGTGATCAAACCATGATTAATTTTGTCAAAATATTCAACTCTAATGAAAAGCTGACCTAAGTAAAATAATCTTTTAAACACTAAGATTCATTACTCATCAACTTAACCCAAAGTAACATACATCTTTTCTCCCCCTATTTGTTATATTGGTCACCTACCCATAATTTCTATTTTAAAAATTTTAATCATTCCTTTCCATTTTGTATTATCTTTATCGGTCTTCTACACATAGATTTAAAAGATACATTTTTAAATAGGTATTTAGAAGAGGAAGTTTATATGATAAAATATTATTTTGGTCTTACCATCAATATGAACCAAGTTGATAGACTCAAGAAAGGAAATTATAGATCGACTATCTCCACTGACTACAAGTCTGTCTGGGTCAGCTGCAAATTATTTATAATCTGCTTATTTGTAGATTATCCTGATAATTTGATAATCTGCAGTTTGTCCTGATAAATTGATGGGTTGTTTGCGGGAAAGTGAGAGCTTATTCAAAAGAACTTATTTACAGCTATTTTTGGATAAATGACCATTCTACTCCTGTTAAGTAATGTTGTTTGCAACATAACTGTCTGGAAAATATAATTGACACAACAGAAGCAGAAAATCAATATAGAACAATTTTAAAAAATAAGATACAGTCCTTACACAATCCTCAGATACATCCCTAAAAAAGAATACAGGGACGTCGACTGCTATTATGAACAGAATCACGAGAAAAGGTGAAACCTAAACATGACAAAGGCACATAAAGAGCACCAGGGTAATTATGAGTGGCCCCCTCTCTCACAAGGAGATAGTAATACCATGTAAGGAAGGTCGGTCGGCCCTTAGACTGCACTTCTAGACCAGTCCCAACCAATTTTGAATGCCTGCTTCCAATTTAGAGACGGGAGATGTCGCACCCCTTCATAAGTGGGAGACGCCCTCGTCATATTGAGTAGGTGTATTTTATTCCTAGTTTTACATTTTTTTAGGACTGGTTGTGGCTGTTTTCTACCCCTTAGTTTCTTGTTAATTTGGACCTACCAATTGGGTTTCTGTTATAATTATTATTTTTTATTAGCTTATGGGAATGAACGCTCGCTTCGCTCCGCTGGCTCGCTCCGTTCCGCTGGCTCACTCCGTTCCGCTCCAGCATCTGTCTAATCAGGGGAGTTTTGTTATGTGGGTTGGGGTGCGGGGACAACACCCTCGCGGTATGGTACATTGGTAATTTTGTAATTGCATGTTGTGCACCAGGGCTATATATCGTAGGCATCTTTGCCAAACCTCGTTAAATTTTTGTGTTCTTCTTCGTGATTTGCGTTTGTTTGCCCTAAATTTCTCAACACCAATCTTTTACCTTCATCATAAATTTGAATGACTCAAATTTAAAGCAGCTTTTTGTTAATTTTTACTAATTTTTTATATTAACAATTGTTGTTACCTACTTCATATCTTAATTATATAAAATTTATTATGGATGGTCAAAGATGTGGTAGAATTTGTGATTTTATTCTCGTAGAATTTGTGATTCTTTTCTTCTTAATGGGCAATAGCCTCTATCTCTCCTCTCATTACGCATATATCTGTGCCCACGTGTACGGGCAGAACATTTGTGCACTCACATGTATTATCATGCTATTGAGCACTTTCTTATGCAGACTTATATGAATAGATTTTTTACTGCAACTTTGTCTCCATAATGAATGCTTGACCTTTCTAGTGCTTGCAGAAAGCTGAATTGAGATCTCTCTTACCCAGTAGTCTTCTTGATAATGGCTTTTTCACTGGCTGTCATAAGAATGAGGACAGCACGCGTAGCAGTTTTAGCTGGAGTGGTCAGCGCAAGTTTCCTTCATATCTGCATAAGTTGGTTTTCCCTCAAGAATTCATGGCAGCTTTACGAACAATAACAATGAAAGAGAACGAGATTAAAAAGGCTACTTCTCTGCTAGAAGAGGTAAGTATAGCTTTTGAGTTGTAGACTTGTTGCTGAAGGGCTCTGCTTTTTTTTTCTGCCAATGGCACTAATTATAGAAATTATTTGGGGCATTTACATACATAGCACATAATTCTTATATATTTACACATCTCACTAATGATAGATAATATTCGGGGCATTTACATACATAGCACACAATTCTTAACATATCTCACATGTATTTACATATCTCACATCTAAACTTTCATATTTACACACAACACTCACAACTTTAATATCACATCCAAAATAGTACTATTACCACTTTAAAGGTAATATATACCTCTTTATGCATTGGTTTAAAACACCAATGTGCTATGTATGAGAATAGAGAAAAATAACCCACCACATTGAAAATCGAATGATAGCCCACACAAGGTTTTTCTGTCTTCTATTTTCCTAGTTTCCATAACCATATGGGCCTGAACTCTTTAAGCATATTACGGACATGTTGAGGAAGACATTCGACTTTTGGCTTGGTAGTGAGTTATTATTATTATTTTTTTTGTCAAAACAGGACTTCTTCGTTTAACTTGAACTAGTGGCTTCTCTTGCCAACTATATTATGGGTTTTCAATGCGATGGATCCTTTTTCTCTTTTCATCCATACTAGGCATTGCATTAAGCATAATTTGTCATGATTCGGCCCGGGGGCTTAGAATCTTCGAAAAATGAACAAACGATAAGATGGTGAAAAATGCAAGTTTAAATTTTATTTTGAACATCCGATAAAATTAGAATTTGTTTTTTTATCGTCTGTTATCATCTTAGAGATTTAGAGCCACCGGCTTGAGTTGTGCCAGAATCATCTTAACGAAAGCATAATCTTCACATGAATAGAATTGCTGTGTTTGTCCACCGTTTTTGCATCCTCTGGAAACATAATATTATTGCTATTCTTCTGCCAGAGTCAAATTTCATTAAAAATTGTGGCGTGAATTTTTTAAGTTTATTTATTTATTTGTTATTTTTTTTACAATTGGAATGCTTTGAAATGCTTTTGATCATCATCGAGTTGATTTTTGTTACAATCATTTTCCTCATTTTATATATATAGCTTGTTGGATCAATAGATGAGGGGCAGGCATCAGAAGCAGATGTGAGAGCAGCTGTTTGGGAATCTTGTGGAGATTATGCAGCTCTAGAGCTACTAGTGGATCTTCTTCGCGCCAAGTAATAATTCCTTCTGACACTTGGAAGATTTATGCTTCTTAAATTCTATTTTTAATGTAATTTATTTGATTAGATGTCTATTAAAATTTCTTAAACAATGCTTTTGGATTTACTCGTCTTACCTTATCTTCTCTCTGTTTTCTTGCATTTCTTTATTACCAATTTGCATTTTCTTAATCATTGAAACAATTTCATATTTAAATTTTTATGTCTAAGAATAACTCTAATTGAGGTCGTACATAAGAAATATTCTCATTTGGGAATTAATAAAACTTGCATTGCATCATTTCATCTTCATAATTTTTTTTTCTTTAGGTGCATAACTTCTGCATAGTAATGAGGTCTGTCCATACTACCAAAATCCTAGATCAAGGCAAACAGCTTAAACCAAATCCTTGATGTTGTAGGGGAGGATGATGCTGAGGATTTGCTGATTTTCTTCAAATCCAAGATCAATTTCTTTGCTTTTTATGTTTGCATTGTACTTTTTACATTCTCTTCTCTTCATTTCTTCTCATCATCATGCTGTTTCTAGTACTCTTCTCTTTTTTTATGCTTTTTTCTTCTTTTATCTTCTCTTCTATTCTTTTCTTGTGTATTTTTCCACCCTCTTCTATTCCTCTTCTTATTCTTCTTCTTTACTCTTTTCTTTCTTAACTTAATGGCTATTATTGTGGATCGACCACACCCTAAATATTGTATTAGTTGGAACTACGTGCACCTGACTCTAACCTGGAGAATGATACTTGTTGCAACTCCAATGATGAGGTTAAGGTGATGCACTCAGTAGGCGCTGGCGGAGCAAGAAAATTTTCGAAGAGGGGACATACAATAATTTTCTCCAAAAATTCTCTCAATATTTTTCATCCATGCTTAGGATCAGCATTGGCGATTTTAAAAAGTTTTTGTTAAAATATGTTAATATAAAAAGGTTTGATTAAAAAAAATTCCAATAAATGAATATAAAATTTAATTAAACGTTTTGGTTAAAAAATTTCCAATAATAAGTATAAAATTTGAATAAAGTTGAATGAAAGGGCACGTATTATTTAGTTGAAATATAATTTTTTAATTTAATAAGAGTTTATGTAAATATTATATATATTAAATTTAAGAAAATGTATATCAAATTTAGGTGAAAGTAAAGCCAACAAAAATTACCAGTGGGAGCGGATGGGGGTGAGGGATGGCGTGGCGCTGTCGGGGCTGTAATAAATATTAAAGTCATAACATAAAGCTATTCTCGTAAATTTATCCGGGTGTTCTTAATTTTCTTAAACCAAATACATGCACAATAATTTATGTTGGCTCCAAATTATTTTTTAGAATAAGTGTTTATATACTCAGAAACTGAATCTGACGTAAAAAAAATTCACTGTAAATGAAGTGGAGGGCTATTTCAATAATTCCTAGCTTTATAAACTCTACAAAGCATTGCTGTTTATTCTTCTCGCATGCTTAGCTGAGCCGTGGGAGCTAAACTCGCGGATGGCAGTAGTCCGAAAGAATGAAGATGTTAAAGTAGGTAGCGATGATTCTATCATCCTATCCAACAACATCAACAATATCTTATAATTGCTGAACAACAACCCTAATGCAGCGAAGATGATGACTCCAACTTGTAAAAAAAGATATTGAATGACGGTGTTAGGTTTTGCAATGGGTGCAAAGAAATGTTATGTAGTATTTGGAATGTGAATAAGTAGAGGAAGGAGAAGAGAATAACCCTCAGTATGTTAAATTGGTAAGAATTTCATCTTTGCAGACTTCTCCATAAGCCCCAAAAAATGCTCAGTAATGCTACTCACAATTCTAGTTATTTTTTTCTTGCTGATAATGTTTATTAGTTAAGCTAATTGATTTCTTTTCTTTTTTTATTTATTTACCTCATCCAACCATTTTGTTCTTGGCTCTCCTTTCCCTTTTGTTTTGAATGCTTTGGCTCTCCTTTTCCTTTTGTTTTGAATGCCTGCCTTCCAAAAAAAAAAAATTGTGGAGTTTGTTTTACCCGAATCGGCTAGAATTTATGGTGCAAATCTTTTACTTCTGTTGGTGGTTTTGCTAAAGTAGCTTTCCTTGTGCAAGGATGACGGAACTTGAAGAGAGTTCAGGAACTTTAGAGAGTGATTCCAAGCTTCTAGAGGATTTCTACAATTTGGAGCTCGAAGAATACATGAGGTATGCAGTTTGATTCTGCTATAATTGAATAATGTACTTTTTTAAATTTTGATAATATTTCTAATATTAAACATTCAAAGTTGGATGCACCTAAGATATTAGTTGTGTTCTTGATGAAGTTTGATTTTGGTTTTAGTGCTCCCTCACTATGGCCTTCAAATTTTAGATGCATTTTGAAATTTGTAAGTTGGAATAACGGACTAATTTTTTAATAGATAAATAGCTTAGAATTCATAGAAAATGATTAGGTTTTGATAAGCTTAAAAATTATCTTGATAATGGATGTGAAAATGATAATTATTAGTCCGTGTGGCTAGAAGATGAAGTGATACTTAGCTTGCTAAGCTTAAAAATATTTAGTATATTATTCCAAATAATTGGGATATTGATGAGTGGAATTTCTGAAGTTAAAGTTGGCTGGTTAAAATGTAGTATTTTTTGAGTACCGCGCCATAAGAAAATATCCTGATTTTAAAAAGAAAATAATTATTAACTTTCAATCAACCTTACTATTATTCTAAATGGATTCTTAGTATTGGGGAATAAAAAAGCCGCTAATAATTAAGTGGAAGGATTAAGAATATGAAGAAGCATATTACAAAAAAAAATTGAGAAATCTTCAAGCTAAGTCTTACTATTTCTCTTCTTTCTTGGAGATAAAATGAAAATTTTTGCTAAAAAATTCTCTTATGTTAAATTTAGTTGAATTCTTAATTCCACAGGATATACTGATAGCTTTTCCTTTTATGAGTTTCATCATATATGCTGAGGTGCTTATTCTTTATGAAAAAAGCTAGGGGCTTGTGAGCCAGCTTCAGCTCTACTCGCTAATGAGCCAATGAGTGGAGTTTATTGAGCCATAAGCTCGAGTTTGAGCTTAGATATACAAGCTCAAGTTTAGTTTGGGATTGAAAAACCACATTCGAAATTGCTGATATGTAGAAAAGGTAGCCCTTTCCATAGTAGTTGATCGATGGGTAGGGATGGATCGATAATGATGGTTTTGCTTGAATTAGACATGAAGGACTTTCAATTTTGCTTCTTTTGAATAGATTTAAGAGAGGACTAAAATCCTTGGAAGTATTTGGAAGTTCAATTCTGCTGAGCTTTCTAAGTGGAAGCTAGATTCTTTGCGCTTCGAGTTGCAGAAATTAGGATTATTTTGCATGCACATATGAAATGAAAATTTTTTGTCAGGCTAATGCTGTTGTTAACATGAAAGTCTTAAATGACTCTTGCGGATGGTATATGGGGTGATTGGAGTCAAGGGCTCGAATTTTCTCCACCCTTTGGTATTGATGTTTAATAGGATTTCTATAAAAAGCTTTTTCACTAGAAGTGGTTTCACTTATTTCCAGAGTCTAAGAGTGTCAATTCAGTCCTCCACGGACTCTTTTAATAAGGGCTACTAGAGCATACTATTGCATAAATATTGAAGAAAAAGTGCATAACTCCTGATTACTTGTAACTTTTATAATCAATCATAGTTGTTGTAGCATCGACTACAATTCTTGTAGCCCAACTACGGCTGTCGTAGCCTCTAATTATGACTTTTATAGCAAACTAC
>NW_018165370.1:0-213 GCF_001263595.1 Phalaenopsis equestris
CTTTGCTCTGAGAAGGGAAGCTTCGATTAGAGGTGTTTGACACGTTCGTTGGGTTCCAAGGAGGCTAGGGATTAAATCCCTAGTCTTGGTGTAAGGCCTAAGTATGAATTCGATCACGGCCGGATTTGGGTGTTGGTCTAGAGCTATGGTAGAGGCTCTGTGAAAGGGGGATTTGATGGGGCTCTTGCTTCTTTCACTCTTGTGAAGGTGTGG
>NW_018165370.1:1919-4383 GCF_001263595.1 Phalaenopsis equestris
GGGTCAACCCTAAGGTTCAGCAATCCTAAGGGTGACTCATCTTGAGTTTCCCCACAGTGACCCCACCTACTAAGTATTTAGAGGTTGAGAGCAATATGTGGAACTCCAAGTTGAGTAAAGAAGAGGGTAGAATTTCTAATGGTGAGGGTTCCAAGTCTAGTTTTCTAGGAATAGTCAAAAGGAAAAGTACTATGGCTAGACCCTAGGCTATTAAAGAGGAGGAACTAAACCTCAACAAAAAATGAGGTCAACTGCACCTAAATCACATAAATCTTTCTCATAAAATCTGTCTCCTATTGCACATGGAATTGTAAAGCTAACAGGATCTTTAAACAATTCAGAAATCTTTTTCTGAATTATAGCACTACACTCCTCACTAAGTGCAACAGTCTCATTATCTTCAAACTTCCTTTTCATGTTGAGAATATCCTTCATAAAATTTACATAGCTTGGCATTTGTTCTAAGGCTTCAGCAAATAGAATATTAATTGAAAGCTTCTTAAATATTTCCAAAAATTTTGAAAATTGCTTATCCAACTTCTGCTGATGAAGTCTTTAAGGAAATGGAGGTGGTGGTTTTTTCAAATCAATTTTTAGTGGAGAAATAGGTCTTTCAGAATATTTTGGAGCATCCTCTTTTGATTCTTCAATTTCTTCTCTCTCTACTTCAATTTCTTTTTGACCCTACCTTCCAACTCTCTTTCGCTTCTAAGTTGAACGGCTTTTACTTGCTCTTTATTCTGGTATTTTGGATTTGATTCAGTATTACTAGGAAGTGTTCCTTAGGAACTATTACTTAATGAATTTGTTATTTGCCCAACTTGATTCTCAATATTTCAAATTGTAGCTCCTTGACTTTGTAATTGATTTCTCATTTATAACACCACTTCTTCTATAGACAACTTCTTCTCCTTAAATTGTGTATTACTGTTGGAACCTGGAGGATAAGTAGATCTATAATTATTATTCCCTTGATTGTTTTTATTTCTCAATGGGTTTACTTGGTTGTTCCCCCATTGCTGATTATTACCACCCAAATTGTTGTTCCAGTTAAATTTAGGATGTTTTTCCAATCTGGGTTATAATAATTTGAATATGGGTTATTTTGCTTGTTATTTATGGCATTCAAAGTTTCTAATGATACTTGATAATCAACCATTTGGCCTAATGAATTCTCTTCAATCATGAAAATTGGTTGAGAAAAATTAATTCCAAATTGGTCTAACTTTCTTGAAATTGCAACAACTTGATTTGCTAACATAGTAAATGCATCAGATTCATGAATATTGGCTACTTTTTTAGGATTCACCCTCTCAGAAGGCCATTAAGAGATCTAGCTAATCCATTATAAAAAGTTTGTAGTATTAACTAATCTGATATAGCATGGTGTGGAAACTTTCTTAAGATTTCTTTAAATCTTTACCATGCTTCATAAATAGATTCCCCTTCAAACTGATTAAAAAGATGTAATATTGATGTAATATTATTTCTAAGCGTAATATTATTTCTAAGCTTCGCAATTTTTTATGGTAAAAAATATTTAGTAAGGAATTTTTTTGCCAAATCACCCCAAGTTCTGATAAATCCAGGTGCTAATGAATCCAACCACATCTTAGCTTTATCCCTCAGTGAGAAAGGAAATAACCCAAGTCTTATGGCATCATTAGGTACACCATCGTATTTAAATGTAGCGCACAATTCTAGAAAATTAGCAAGATGTAAATTTAGATCTTCAGTTGGTGATCCCCCAAACTGATTATTTGATAACATTTTGATAATATAAGGTTTAAGCTCAAATGAATTAGCAACTACAGTGGGTTTTTGAATACTACAATGAAGTTCATCTACAGTAGTTGGCATAATCTCGTTAATCTACAATAAGGTTGGCATAATCTTTTAAAGGTCTAAACTCTTGATGAATTTCAGATTTAGTTTGCCATTTCTCTACCATTTCGATAATTTTTTTTGGATTTTTTAAAATTTATAATTTTTCAGTTTTTTTTATTTTTCTAGAAGTTCATTTTAATTCAGAATCGTAGGGCACTAATCTTTCAGAACCTGAACTACGCATACACTAACATAAAATAAAATAAAGCCAAACATACACAAAATAAAATAAAATAACTAAAAGTTTAAATAAGACATTCTAAAAATAGAAATTTGCTTTTAAATCAATAGATTCTTTACAATTTTCACTTCACTTCCCCGACAACGACGCCAAAAACTTGATCACCGATAACTGCTTATATGCAATAGAATAACAACAATTCTGATTATATTTTTCACTTATTTTTCCTTATTTTGCAACAAAAACAAAAACTTAATCCTAAAGAAAAATAAGAATTTAACTTTTAATCTATATTGGGATACTTACTACGCAAGTATACGTATCGCAAGTAATATAAGACTTTTTGGTTAAGACCTGAATATCGAACCCGCAGGGAAGATATGCAGCAGGGAAGAT
>NW_018165370.1:4399-9710 GCF_001263595.1 Phalaenopsis equestris
TTTTAGAAAAACTATCTATTTTTAAAAAGATAATTATTTAAACTAAAGACATTTTTGCAGTAAAGAAAGTTTAAATATTTTTGGTAATTTTATTATTTTGACAAAAACAGTACAAACTTAAAAAGATAACTTGAGTTTTTGTGGAAGAAAAGCACTAAATATGAAAATATATTTCTCCTTATCATGAATCAGTAATAAGTTGTGGAAGTATACATATTTTGTTGTGCCAAATAAGAGCATTAATATTCTTTACCATACTAGAGATGCTATAAAGAACATTCACTAATTTAAAGTTTGAATAGTTTTAAAGACCGGTGTTGACCTCATTTTTGGTTGAGGTATAGTTTTCCTTTTTAGAAGCCTAAGGTCTAGCCATAGGAGTTCCTGTTGACTATTCCTAGAAAACTAGAAAAGGAACCCTCACAATTAGAAATTCTAAACTCCTCTTTACTCAACTTGAAGTTCGACATATTCATCCTAACCTCTAGCACTTGGTAGGTGGGGTCACTATAGGGGAGCTCAAGAAGAGTTCTTATAGGACTTTTGGACCTTAGGGTTGGCCCTAGAAGTTGTTCTAGAGCTAAGGCACTCACCAGAAATCATCTCACTCACAATCACTCACAAATGCAAACCCAAAATTTTCTTGACTCTAATCCCTTAATCTTTTGGGATACTCATGTAGATGGTCCCCTAAACCCACTGGCCCTAGGCTTGGGTTTAGCTAAGACCAGTATGTAGAGGACCCGAAATGGGGTCCATGTCTTATTTATGGTGGTTGGCACCCCAACTCTACCAAAATGCCCAACTTAGTCTTTTGCCCTTAAACTCCCCCAAATTCCCTAGATACCCTTGGGACCCTAAATTTGACCAAAATTCCCAAATTTACCCAAAATACCCAAATTTGTTCAAAATTCAATTTAAACCTTTTGAAAATACCCAAATTACCCAAAATCACCAAAAATTGTCAAATTACCAAAATACCCCTCCTTAGCCCAAAATTCTAAAAATTCAAAAAAATCTCAAAAATTTCCAAAATACTCCAATTATTCCCACTTTCACTTTTCTCAACTACCACATGACTTAATTTGACCATTTTGACCAAAACCCCTAAAATTGCCTTTAAATGCCCAATCTCCTCAAATCCATCTCAAATGTCCATAAAATTGGTCCCCATTTCCCCCAATTTCAATTTTGAACTCAAATTCACCTTTTATATGACTAATATAAACCAAATCTAAGCTCAATTGGCCCATTCTTTGAGCTCAATTTTGACCCAAATCAAAAGCCCCAATTTAGCCACATGACCTAATCTCACCCAATTAAACTCATAGCCCACTCAATTTATCATCATTAATGTTGAAAACTCTTCATAACATTCCCAAACATCAAACTTGACCTTCAATTGGCCTTGTTTAAGCCTCAATTTCATTTAATTTTGACTTAAGTCCAAAAGCCCCAAATTGGCTATGCCTCCAAATTTTACCAAATTGAATGCCTTAGCCCCAAAATTGGCACCCAATTCATGTTGAAAACTCTTCATGGAATTTCTATTGACCATTCTCAATAATCAATTTGGACATAGCCCAAGGCTAGCCCAATCTAGACCCAAGTCTAGCTCACCATGCTCAAAATGACCAACTCTCCAAAATCCTCCAAATTGACCCCCAATTGAACTCAAAATCCTTTCAATCCTTCACCAAAAATGTTCATTACAATCATCTACATCAAATGCATCAATCAATTGGGTCAATTGACATGACTAGCCTAGCCCAAACCCAAGTTTTGGTCATTTTAACCCACTTTGGACCCATGCACTAAAATTAGCCTAACCACCCCAAAGTCACCAAATTAATGACTCCACAGCCATTAGTTGGACCCTAGTGCCAAGCTAAACCCCATAAAACCACCTAAGCTAAGCCATGGACCAAAGGTCCCCTAAATCAGGGGATTTTGATTCCATATTTGCTTAAGCCTTGGATATTTTTGTCAAAACTAAACCTTAACTCATTTAATTGCTTTCACATATTCCACTGGCTCGCCGGACTACCTAGTCACATCCCCTTGCCAGGTCGGCCGGCCTAATGGCCGGAAAACACCAAAATCTTAAGCCATCCCCATGGAATCAAACCCATTTCAAACCTAGGGGCCACCTCATCCACATCAAATGTTAGAGCCTCTCTGTCGTCCACCTAAACATCACATTGCACCCCCTAATTGGCCATGACAGCCACCCTTAAACCAATTTTTATAAAAGCTCCCCTCCACGGCCATTGAGGTAGAGTTAGAATTTTCTCTGAGAGAGCCCTCCAAATTTCTCACAGAGACTCTTTGAGATCTCCTCAGCTCAAGCCAACCACTTCCCCCACTGATTCCCACTGTGGAAGCTCAATTTTGAGCTCAAACTTCTGCCTAAAACTAGGACAGAGCTCAATACACCTCCACAGTCCACCAAACTCAAATTAAACTTACCCACACCTTCACCATAGTGAAAGAAGGAGAAGCCCCATCTCAAATCCCCCTTCCACAGAGACCCTAGCATAGCTCTAGACCAACACCTAAAATCGAGCTTGGTCGAATTCATACCTAGACATTTCACCACAACAAGAGGCTCAATCCCTAGCCTCCTTGGACCCCAAAAAATGTACTGAGCACCTCTGATCGAAGCTTCCCTTCTCAGAGTAAAGGTATTGAACTCCTCCTCCTCCCGAGCCTATTTTGATTCTCTATTTGATTAGGCTTAATTTCATGGCATCTTAACCATATAGATATGTTCCTCTAGTCTAGATGAACATTTTAAAAATAATTTCATTCAATTTGGTTGAGCAATGAGGGAGATATCAAGTCTTGAAGATGGACGGTTCTCGGGCTAGTCCATTAGGGACGATGACAGAGAGCCATCCGATCGCGCGTTTATCTCATCAACGGATGAGATCAAGCAGGACAACACTTCCTTAAGCGAACTGCAAGCCTAGTCACCGTTGAGGTGGATGGCGGCGTCAAATAAGAGCTCGCAGCATGGAGCTTCGGAGCTGCCGTAGGTTGACATGGCACCGCGCGTTTAAATAGCTAAATAGGGATTTAAATAATTCAGAAAATACCCCTAAATTTAAAAATTCATATCTTGGTGTAGAAAAATCATAAAAATAAAATAAAAATACCCCCTTTCTCAGTGAATAGAGTAGAATAATGTGGAAATAATTTGAAGTCTTCTATCTAATGCATGTTTTATTTTTAATTAATTAAATACTATTTTGAGTCTTTTGATTCTCCATGCATGTAGACATTTCACCATGACTTGAAATTTTAGCATTTTGTTACCTCTATCTTAGGGAACATTCCTTGATTTCAAACGAACCCAAAAAAAACAAAATAAGTTAGAGGAGATCTCTAGACAGAAATCCATATTTTTTTAAGTTTATGTCGATTATTTACATAAATTAATCATAATAATTAGCATGTTGCTTAGAAAATTCTAAGAAAATTTTGAAAGGTTTGCTATGGCCAAAGAGCCCTTTGGAAAATATTTCATGGGTTAAGTCATTAAGAATGCACATAATTTCCACCAACCCTAAAACACAAAGAAAATTAATTTTAGGTCACACAAACATCTAAATGACTTGATTTTTAATCTCCACTAAGATTAAAAGTTCAGAGAACTCCCCATAAAAATTTCAAAACATTTGGAGCTCATTTAATAACTCAAATTGATTGTTCAAATTAAATGATATTTTTGGCACTAAAATAATTTTTAATAATTAAAATATAACTCAAAAAATTATAAAAATTAGTTTTTGGAGTTCTCTGTGCTCAGAGGAATTTTCTAAAAATAAATTTGAAATTAAAATAAAAATTCCATTTTCAAGCCTATTTTTAATATTTAAATAATTAAAAATGATAAAAATCACAAAAAAAAATAAAATTCATGAAAATATTCTAAATTATTTTCTAAGCGCTTAGAAATAATTGGAAAACTTTTCCTAAGTTTCTAAATGAAGATATTGAATTTTAAAGCTTAAAATAATTTTTAAAGGCTAAAAATGGATTTTCACTAAAATAATTCTAAAAATTCAAATAAAAATAAAAAAAGTAAAATTTATTTCTCTATATCCCTTGACATCAGAGAGATTTAATAAAAATATAAAACTTAATTTTCAACACTTAAAATATTGTATAATTAATAAATACTCCAGAACTTAAAATAATTCTTAAAATTCAAATGTAATTTAATAAATCATGAAATTTGGTCCCAATGCTTCTCTAGTCTATGTCTACCTCCATTAAAAATTTCAAGAAATTATGCTTTGCCTTCGTCAAGTTATGGAATTTTCTTTGAGAAATCATATTTTTGCATTAAAATAAATAGTTAAATTAAATTAAATTTTGAAAAATCACAGATTTCTCCTCTGATGTCTTGATTGACCCATGAGTAAGTTAAGATAAAAATTACAAACTCATTTGAATTAAATTTGACAAATTATGAAGTGATAGAGCCTTAGGGGCAAAAGTGTAATTTTAGAAGTTTAGCCTTAATTAACATTTAGGCTTAATTCAAAGAGGGAAAAGGGTAACCTCTGATTTTAACTAATTCATTTGGATGATTGAAACCAAAAGGGGAATTATTTGGTAGAAACCAATCTCACTTTTGTTTATTAAAAGATAAATTTGTAATTTCCTTAAATTATTAAAATTCAGAAGTCTAGTCAAATAAATGATCCTAAACTCAGGGGTATAGTTTTGGGTGTTAATAACTCACCAATTTAACACCTCTATTTGATGTTCAAATGACTTTCAAAAATGAATAATCATCACTTAAAATTTTAATCTCTTTAAAAAATAACTAAGACATCCACCAAAACCTTAAGAGCTTAGTAGTGACCTAAGCTAAATCAAATTCTGTTAAATAAAGATTAAAAAAGTGAACATAAATAAAATTAAACATCTTTAAAACACTACAAGCCCAAATTAAAAAATTTTGGCAAAGTGTTTCGATAACGCTACCTTGTTCCCATAATTTACAAATTAAATCACAAATGATAATTACCCTACTCTTAGGGATAATTGAAAGATAATTGTTCGCTGAGCATTAAAGGTATTTATAGGATGGGTTATTAAGCAACATAATAAGTTTAAATGAGCTCGAGAGTTTTCACCATGTAGTAAGAGGGAAGCATAAACCTGCTTTTTTCTCTAGACCTATTTGATACCTCAGAGGTCTACTAAACTTAATAAGTTTTGCTTAACAAAAATCATCATTAATCAAACTAATAGGGACCCACCGAGATATGACCTAGAGATATGACCTAGGGTTAGG
>NW_018165370.1:9774-47737 GCF_001263595.1 Phalaenopsis equestris
AATTTTGAGCATGCATTTTGAGTTTCAGGTGATGGAATGAGAAGACTTGCCAGATACGCTTTTACAGTTTACGGCGCCGTCTTTCTTATACTTTCATACTGTACTTTTGATGTTAATACAAACCTGTATGCTAAACAACGATGTCACCCTACATGAAAACTAAAACTATTAGGATAGCCACAAAACCAAAACCAAAACCAAAACTAAAACTAAAATCAACCAAGATAAAATTCACCCCCACAATATTCAAAATATAAATCAACTCCAAATTTAATCGCAAACATCACAAAAACAATAACTACAACTAAATTAAGACATCTTTATTGGATGATCGGGAATCCCTTGGAGGAGGTAACCTACGGTTGCTAACGAAACTTCCCACGGTCTAAATGAAATTATGGAACTCATTAAGTTGAGTTTAGTAAATTTATTTGGACTACAAGAATCCAATCAAAAATAGTGGTGCCGAAATGAGGGAACCGTAGGATCCTAACCAGAGTCGCTTTAATTAACTTTAACATCCCTCATAAAATTTAAAGAACTTCAACCATAGGGCCACCTGATTTGCACCATAATTTAGAATCCTATAAAACTTAAATTCGTAGCGACAAGGAGCTTGAAGCTAGCATGGTGGGCAACATGACCATCTTCAACAGAAAAACCTGTCTTCCCAGCTAAACCAATCCTTCCTTAGAATTAAACAACCAAGCCAAATGATTTTGAGGTTGTCTTCTTATGCAACATCTTCTTATGCAACATAAATACATAAATCCTCACCTCATTTTTTGGCCTTCGTACAGCTCTGTTGTACAATATAAGCCCTAACTCGTCTTAAGATTTCGAGGTTGACGTTCTTCACAACCTAAATCCTCACATCTTCTAAGCTATTTGTATGATCATTTCATACAAATGTAAGCCCTAATCAAATAAAATTAGCAGGATGAAACACCTAAATATTTCTTCTCAAAATTGAAACCAAACCATAGGATAAACCGGGAAGAGACCGAGGTTTTCCTCTGAATCTATGACATCCCCTAGATCTTTCTCCTTTGGATTCCAAAAACAAAATGCTCCAAACTTGAGCCAATCTCATTTCACACCTCTCTGTCTGATCTTGTTGAACAGTCATATGTTTTTGAAGTCCTTAAAGATAATATTTCCTGATTTTTATCAAAATTTTTCTTAGGTGGCTTTGGCATTTAAGATGTAATTAACTATAGGAGCTTGCCCTTCTTGGAAAATTTTCCGAACCCAACTTAATATAAACCCTATTTAATTTTTCATATTAAATAGGGGAAGTTGTCGGCAAATAAAATGGTTTTACTGATCAAGCCTCATCCTTTAGTCTTGTGCTTATCCTTCGAGATAGATACAGAGTTTGAGGTATAGTGCTCTTCCATTATTACAGGATTTGAGGTATAACGCTCTTTCATTTAAACTATAAAAAGTATGGAGTCAGTTTGATTTCATATTTTTTTAGACATTAAAATGTCCTTCTGAAGCGGGTGACAGGTTTTGATTCTGGTGACCGACAGCTTCCAACGGGCAACTCCCCCAAACCAAAAAAAGTACCGACAGCTTCTGACAACTCCACTGGGGAGAAGTTTCTCTTTCCATTTAAATCAGGAAAGAAATATCTTCATATATCGGTAATGTGTCCATATCCCTGTTGGACCAAATTGCACTTCTTCCGTTGACATACTTTACCCATTTCTGTCTTGGGAAAGTACAGCCAACTCTTTGGACTTCAAGACTGCCTGTTCGATCACCTTTGAACAGAGGGGTTCTAGAGGCTATTAAGGACTCTTTAAATCTTCATGTGGGGTCAGGACCCCAATAGGTGTGTCAATGGACTAGTTCCACCTGGGCATTATGTGTTACTAAATGGATCCCGCATTGGGTCCTATACATTTCACATCTCCCTTCCAAGTCTGATTGGTTATATTGCAAATTAAATCAAATTGCGTTGTGCTGCGCACGCCTTAAAATTTATTAAATCTTTCTACTTTTAAATTATTTTTTTACTAAAAATTTTTAAAATCCCCACAAATTAAAATTTACCCAGTCTACAGACCAACCTCTATAAATTTTCAGTGCTTGCACTAAAGGTTACAAGGTTGCGGCCATATAACTAACCCCAAAACTTTCTATTTTAAAGCTGCTGCAATGGCCTACCCAACACTGACTTTTTCCTGCAACTTGCCAACAAGCCATGAAGCCCGCAACGTTGCTCCCACCATCAAGTTCGGAGCCGGATTTGAAGACCTTGAGGTTATCCTCGGGAAGGCTTCGTTTGTCGTGATGAAAGTCACCGCTCCAGAAGTTCAGAAGTTGTCTGCTGAGTTCAATCTGAACTGTCTTCAAGACTTTCCGTCTTATATTCCTGCAAGAAAGCCAAGACTACTACCGCTGTGGCACCTACCAAGCCTGCTGTCCCCACTGCTGCTAAGGGGAAAGAATGGAAAAAAGTAATGATCATTGAAGATTTGATTGAGGGATTAGCTGTCCCGCCATCAGTGTTCGAAATCGGGTCGGGTTCAAAGACAACACCATTAAGTCGAACCCAAAGGAGAAACCGTAGCACGAGAGTTTGGAGGGCGACTAAAGCCCAAACTCCTAAGGAAATACCTGTCGAGGAAAAGCCTCACTAAGACGAGTTAGAAATACTAGAAGCATATCCACTTCTGTGGGGAAGTAGATTCCATCCTTTGATGGATACCAACGGGTACAAAAGTATCCAGAAAATCACCGCTGCATTACCGTCACTTCATGGACAGGGTGTGGAGAGAAAGAAACATACTCCTATCACCCGAGTCAGTTCAGTTTTTCAGAGGCTAGCCGCCAAAGAAGGTTGTTCAGTGAGTGAACTACTTAAAAGAGTGAGACATGCAATATCACCTTGCATGAAGAAAGAAATATTAAAGGACGTCAAATCCGCTAAACGATCTCAAAAGTTAACTGAGACCTTGCCTACTCGTATTCCTGTCTGGTTTTGCTTGGGGAGCCATTATAAACAATTTCACACCACACGATTTATTTGTTCACACATATGTTTTGCTTGGGAAATACCTTAACTTTACTTTTAGAATCTAACAGAGCCATTATAAACAATTTCAAAATTTTTTGAAGAATTTAATATTTCAATAATTTTTGCTGCAATCAATGCTAACTTCAAGGATGACTGAAATTATGATGAAGAAGATTTTACTTTGTTCACAACTTCGAGTAGTTGTTCACATAATGTATAGGGAGTTCATGTGCCTTTTAATTTTCCAAGATATAATTTTGTCTCATATTTTTTTAAGAAATCATATATATTTTCACACCATATAGATTTATACATCCAAAAATATAGGCAATTGATGCATCACAAATAACTTCACTTGGAAAAAAACTAAATTTTTAATTCATTTCAAATAATATAACTTTCATATTCAAGTTCATGATAATCTAAGCTCCAAATTTAGCATGTTTATAGTCAAGAAAATGTATAAATGACACGAATTTAATGATAGTAAAATTAAATTGGTTCAATCAGAATCCAAATAAGCCAAAATCAAACCTTGAAATATAGTTAAGAACTTCAAAGCATTAATTTAATGGTCAAATGATCTTCAAATCTAATATGGTTATAATCAAACCGTGTATCTTGACAATTAAAACAAGCCTATGATCATTAAATTACAAGGTTATTAAGACAATTAAATGCTAAAAAATGATCTATGTTCAAACTAATTAATATAATATGTCTAATAAAATACTTTTTGGTTTTGACTAAATTTACTATATCTTCCTCTCAAAACTCTATAAAAAGAGCTTCTTGCTTCATATGAAGAGGGAGGAAGTCGGAAAAGAAGATAGATATTTAAAAAAAATCTAGAGCTCAACCCAACATCCAATGCGAACAACCATTAGCATCAGCTAACTGGTGTCATCCAATCATTATCATCATCTTCCACTATTTAAAACTCTACTATTCCATCTTCTCCAATCAAAGGGGAAGAACAAAATTTTGTAATTATTGTCATATGATAAATCATTTCATTTGTGTTAGACCTCATAATTTTTTCATTCTTGAATTTTTTACATAGAAAAAAGTATCTCTTGCATTCCATCATTTTGTTTGTGTGTGTGGGATCTTTCTGTGAAACTATGACGTAAAGCTAACACTTTTTCACTGTGAAATTTTTATCACAATGAGTATAATAAATACATCATTATATATTCCTATCATCTAACTCGTTGTGGAACATTGAAAATAAATTATATTATATTTAAGTATACTTATTAAACCATTTGATTTAAAAACGGTTATAAAAGGAGAAATTTACATAGAGAACATAGAATTTCTAATGTATTTACATATCTCATACTTAAAACTTTCGTATTTATAGGCATGATATTTTGATGCTTTCAATATATGACATTTTGATCTTTTAAACATAATTATTTATATCCGTATGTTTCAAACACCAAAATATCATATAAATATGGAAGTATGAAAATTTAAATGTGAGATATGTAAATAAAAAATTGTTGTTGTGTGCCCCCATAAATGTGGGGTGCACTAAAACAATTCAGCGTCTCAAGATAAGCCTCCTTCCTCCCAATATCCCTCCCAACTACAAAATCTCCAAACCATGTACCATTTGAAAAAACTTTTGAAAAAACTAGGGCTTTAGATTGCCTTCTGCTAGGTGCCACTCCGTCATCGATGCCCAGCAGTTTCAAGCTTCTCATGATCCTCTCCACCCCATTCTCCCTCCGTCCCTCAGCTGCTATCCACTTCGCCCGCCACTCCCGCCTGCCACTCGAGGCCCTTTCTTTCACGGCCGCCTCTCGTGGCCGCCTTCTCTGCGCGGTGCCCTCTTCAAAGTTTGGGTTTTCGATTAGAGCGGCAGGGCAAGTCCACACTCAGTCAGTTGCTAAAGAAGGGTGCAGCGAGGCGGTGTCTTCGTATGCTGGCTTCAAGGATTCGTATTCATGGCCTGAGTGGTCGAAGCTGGCAGACCATCTCTTAGCTAAGGGTTACTCGCAGCGTGAAGTTACTCCCGGTGATCAAGATGATTTCGCGTTGACGGGTAATGATTTACCTGAAGAGTTTTTGAGGCCTGCCGAGGCTTGCTTAGATTTTGCGAGGGAACGACCTGATATATTGAGGTGACATAATCCTTTTGTTCTTCTTGCTGTTTTATGGTTACGGTGTATACGTTTTATCCCTGCTTATAAAAAGATATATTGTTCTGTTTGAATTCTCTCAAATTCTTCACCTGTTGATGTTTGCAGGCTTCTTACCAAAAATCATATAAAGGAAGTTATAGAGAATGGCTCTCCATTTTTGTTCAAGAACGGTGACAAGTCAGTCAACCGCATGAGGTTGTTCTTGAGTGGCGATGCAAGTACCGTAAGTATACAGTTGTACAGAGGACTAGTTAGATACTTATTAGAATTCCAACGGTTCCGGTAACTGTGTTTATGCAACATAAATTGTTTGAGCATAGTTATGGATGCCGACTATGTGAGTAATCATGGCTGTTATTTTTCTCTCATTTGCTTGTTAGATTATGAATAGGATTTTTGGTCATTCAAGTTCGGTCAGAATATTCAACTTATTCAACTTTCATTAAATTGTTTTGCTTGGGCCAAACTGTATATGTCTCATACTCTTAGGATATGCAAATTGCAGCTTGTGATACATTTCATATGTGATTTCATTTTTTGTTAAATAAAAGAGCATTCAATATCACATATTTCTTAAGGTAAATTATATTCACGGACTAAACATTGTTCTCTTATATCTTGTTTATTCTTTGACTACTTCATGCATGTTGTACTTTGTATGACTTGTCAAGAAGTCTGGGTGTTATCGTGAAAAGTTGTGCCATATTTTAACCCGATTGTGGTGTAAAATGTGCAAGAGTAGGCTAGGGCATTACTTTTAAGTGACACATCGTAAATTAACCAGATTATGGCTAAAAGTAAGTAATGGTTTAGTAGGTATAAATCTAAGAATGGATTTATTATATGGATTTATGGATTTTGAAGGTTATGGGAAAAAAATGATGGATACAATGATTAGAAGAATTATAATATAGTTTTGTTACAAGAAACTAAATGGCAATGAGAAAATTCAAAAACATTAGAGAATGTCATAAGGTATAGTATGTAGGAAATGTTACCAATAGTAGGATGTTAGTAGATAGAGAGTTGAAAGATGAAATTTTTGAGGTGAATATGGAGTGATAGGATGATTTCTATTTAAACAAGTATCAATGATGTCATTATGAATGTGGTTTGTGTTTTTGTTGCTTAATTATTATTAGAAAATAGTTAAATAAATACTGATGCGGGGCTCATGGAGGGGGGTCGAGCGGGCGCAAGTCTGGCCTAGCTGGACCGGTCGGTCCCCTTCAAGGTGGGCCCCACCGCCCCTATTACTTCTTTTCCTTTTCTTTTTCTTTCTTCCTTAATTGCCTTCCTAAACCTTTCCTAATTCTATAATCTTTCCTAAAACAATAAATTGATTTTAGGGTCTGTTTGGGGCAACTGTAACTTATCCAGCTTCTGCTGATAAGCAGCTTATCCTGATAATATGTTGATGAGCAGCTGATCCGAATAAACTGGCCGGCTGTTTGGTTTGTATTTGGAAAACAATTTATTCTGGATAAATGACCACTCTGCCCATGTTCTGGTTAGGTGGTCGGCCTATTACCCAACTCGAATTCTCTCACACAGAGATCACAAAATGTCAGAGTGGTCTCTTTATCCCACATGACCGATTCAAATTCTTTAGATTTACTCATTTTAACTGTGAGAGAAACGAGCTAGCATGAAATTAATGATATGCAAGAGAAAAACCGTATATAGAATAAAACTTTAATTTAGCTTTCAAAGTTGTGTAATTCTCTAAACTGAGCAAAATAAATACGCATAAACAAAATTTGCAAAAAAATTTAACTATTTGGGTATGGTCTTGATTGAACTCTAATTTAAAATATATTCCCATATTCAAAATTACATATTTACCAATTTCCAAATGAGATTTGAACACAAATGTGGACATGGAAAGCATACTAAAATGACACAATAGCAGAAATGAACTAGTGATTCATGTCGTTCTCTAATGTGATCCATGCCGGTATGAAGAGAGCATATAGTTCTTGACATATGAGAGTCAAATAGATCTTGCATAATTACATACTACATACAGGGTTGGCAAAGACTACATATAGATCTTGCATATGTTTCTCTAAAGTAAGTATATAGATCTTGCATATGTTTCTCTAAAGTAAGCATATAGATTATAGATCTTGCATATAGCCAAATAATCATTCTCGATGATTCACAAAAGTTTGTAATGCGTTAAAATCCGAGATCAAGCATACGAAATACAATCCCACATTTCCAGAAAGATAACAGAGGGAGATAGAGAGGGAGAACCATTGCAAATAGTGAAATCACAATCTCGAAACTTCATATATTTTAGAAAAAAAGTGGATCTACATTTTCACTATAAATACTCATCTTTCAACAATTGGATCTAAGTTTTTAACCACAAAACAACCCACATTCACCAAAAATTACAACAGAAGGATCATCAGATTTCTCGTCGAGTTAGGGAGAGGATGGAGGAGAGGAGGGAGGAGGAGATGAGAAGAGGGAGGAGCGGAGCGAGGAGAACATTGGATCTACATTTTTGTCCAATGTCACTCGTTAGCCACCAAACACTTCCAGATTCACCACAAAGAACACATGGATCGTTCAAAATCAAGAAGCCTTTTGGCGAAATGGGGGAGAGGAGAGAGCAGAGCGAGGGGAAGAGAATCCTTACCTACGGAGGGACTTCAGAGGGAGGATCGACACCAAGAGTTCGAAGAAAGGTTAGGGATCAGTCTTTTTGTGAGGTTAGCTCCGTAAATGCTTTGAGCCCGAACGCGGATCGTGGGGATATACTCGCGGTCCACGTGTAATACAAAATAGAGAACACTGTTTTCTGAAACGCTACTAAAATGCGAGAAACAAACGTTAAGGCGGCGTTTTCAAAACGCCACCACACTTTTAAGCTGCCCCAAACGGGCCCTCATTCTTCTTCTAATTTTAAAAACCTTTGCATTAAATCTGAAATTTGATTTTATTTCCCTTCCTATTTTGAAAATCTTGTCTAAATTCTGAAATATGATTTTATTCCTTTCCTATTTTAATGTTTCCTAAATTTAAGTCAAGTTTATTATAAATAGGAGTTCTTGTGTCTAGGATAAGGGGTTGTTTTATGAAATTTGAATTCAGCTTTGTCTGAGTATTTTTCCTCTTGAGGGCTTTATCCTACGTCAAGACAGTGCTCCGGCTATCCCATGTCTAAGGTGGTGATCATCTCCACAGGTCTGGGTGGTGCTCCGACACCTCGCCGAGATATTTCTCTCTGTGTTCATCCTCCTGGCTGCTGTCCTACTTCTTCCACAACAGCCCCATCTCTCCGGCCTTCACCTCAGCCTCCAATCCAGCCTTCGTTGACATTCCTGCACCTCTCCAGTTGTGGTTCGACGTCGTTATCGTCGTCACGCTTGCTGCCACCTCTCAGAACAACAAGGATCTACTGTTTTCTGCAGTTCCAGCCGCCCTTCATCGCCTTATCCTCCCTCGTCCTCACTGCCTTCACTATCCTAGCCCTTCACCTTTGCTGTTGCAGCATGCAACGCCTTCACTTTGGTTTTTTCTTGCTGTCCAGCAGCCCCAAACAACAACCAGCTGCTGTTTTGAGTGCCACAACAAGCTGTCTTGCTATTGCATAGGCTGCCTGTCGCTCCTGCCACCTATTGTGGCCGCAACCCTCTTTCCTCAGCCACCAACCACCGTCCAGCAACCTCCGTCCTCGTCATCTCCCACGGATGTCTTTTATTGTTTATGTTGTCATGTTTTTTTGTTTTCTATTTCCTATTTTATCGTGTCGTATTTGTATTATATTTGAAATTCAAAAATAATATTTGTGTTTACGTTGTCGTTTGGGATAACTTCGGTATCATTAAGTATCAGAGCTAGCCCAACCCAAATTTCATCATGTTGTTTCCTAGCATTCGACCAACCCTAACCCTAACCCTAACCCTAACCCTAACCTTAACCCCACCGAAAATTTTTCTTTCTTATTCCTAAACCTTAGTCATGCCACTAATGAGATGCATGTCTGAGCCTACTCGGGAGGAGATATGATGAGAGATTCGCCGACTTCAATGATGGATTATGGATATTGAGGACGAAATTTAATGAAAGGTTACTCTTGATTGTGATCGGGAGAGTCGAAGAGGGAAACAAGAAGATATGAAGATGAAGCGGGAACACAACGCCAATTTCTACCAACTTACTACTGCCAAAAGTTGCAAACTCTAGCTTCCGAAGTAGAGAGGCCACAACACCAAGTGACCCTCCTTGCTACTATCCAGCAAAACCAATTCGCAAGTCCGTCACAGCTAGAAAATGCTGCAAGTGCTATGGATTTAGCCATTTGGAAGCAGAATACACAATTAAGGGAGTGATCTACTTCACCGGGTAGGATGTCATGAAAAAGTTTGGAAAAGACACCGCAGACACTGAAGGCGATGAAGACATTAGCGAGTACCAACTGCCAGTTGAAAAGATGAACAGTGATCAAGAAGAAGATACATACTTTAGAGAAGATTCCCAATTTTCTACCAACGAGGTGCCACTAAATCTAGCTGACCCGAGATAGAGATTCTAGCTGAGATAACAGACGCTACTCTAGAAGGTAGCGACTCTTAAGTAATAGGGGTAGCCCAGCGGTGCATTATATTATTGTGCCTCGAGCTAGCATCTTGCAGATGGTGGGAGGAACATTAGTAGGAATTATCTTGGATGTCTACAAAGATTATGAGTTTGAAGAGTCGACATCAGATATAGGTCCACCCCGAATAAGCGAGGTGCAAATTTTTTAAATGTAGAGACCCCCTCTGGAGTTGTCTCGAAGGAGGGAGGTCCAACATGTCAGAAATGAGTCCATTGTATTTCATGTCGAGAACATTACATGAAGTTATTCAGATGTTACTTTTAGGTCAGCATGGGACAACTTGTCAGATGTCCAGAAGGAAGAGATTAACCCCAACTTTGTAGTGGCCCCAAGGAGTTTGATGGGGGACAAAAATTCTGCAATGGGTTACAGGTCCTATCTGTAGGAAAGAGATCTCTCCTAAGGAGGAGCTAATGAGAGTGACATAGTCTGCCACAGATTTCAACCTATAGTGGATTTCTCCTCACATACTAGCTTATCAGTTGCATCCTTTGAGGATTGGAAGAAGCAGGTTACAACTGGGATGACTTGATACCTGATTAATGAGGATACTCGCCTACCTACTATTCCAGCTAGGTCGTGCCAAAGGTGTACGGATATATCTTCTACTAGAATGTGCTTTGGAACGAACAACATCTAGTTGTACGACATACCATAGGACTCGATGGCGTGCCACGAGGTGCTAGAAGCTTCGACAGTTGAGGTCGAAGCTCCTCAACCCCGGGAGAATGATGCGGTTCATGGGGGGGCGATCGGGTGCAGGTTCAGCCTAGCTGGACCGGCCAGTCCCCTTGCAGTAGGGCCCCACCGCCCCCTCCTACTTCATTTCATTTCCTTTTCTTCCCCTCCTTGTCTTTCATTTTTCTCTCTTTCCTTGTCTCCCTAAACCTTTCCTAATTCTATAACCTTTCCTAAAAACCGAAATCTGATTGCATTCTCTTTCTATTTTTAAAACCCTTGCATTAAATCTTGTATCTGATGTTATTTCCTTCCCTATTTTAAAGTCGTGTCGAAATTCTAAAATCTGGTATTATTCCTTTCCTATTATAATGTTTCCTTAAGTTGATTCATGTCTTTTATAAATAGAAGTTCTTGTGTCTAGGGTAAGGGGTTGTTTTATGAAATTTGAATTCAGTTTTATTTAATCATTTTTCCTCTAGAGGGTTGTACCCGGCGTCAAGATAGTGCTCTGACTGTCCCTTGTTTGTGGTGGTGATCGTCTCCATGGGTCCGGGTGGTGCTCCTGCTATGGTTCGACCCCACCGAGATATTTATTTCTCTGTCCATCCTCCCGGCTGCTATCCTACTTCCACAGCAGCCCCACCTCTTTGGCCTTCACAATAACCGCCAATCCGGCCTTCGTTGACATTCTTGCACCTCTCTAGCTGTGGTACGACGCCATTACCATCGCTATCCTTGTTTCCACCACCCAGAATAGCAAGGATCTACTATTTTCTGTAGTTCCAGCCACCCCCCATCGCCTTATCCTCCCTCGTCCTCGCTGCCCTCATTGTCCCAATCCTCCACCTTCACTGTCGCAGTCCGATCGCCTTCGCTTTGCTGTTGTCTTGCTTTGCAGCAGCCCCAAAGTGCAACCGGTTGCTGTTTTGACTACCGCCCCAAACTATGTTGATGTTCCAGCGACTACCCATTCCACCAACCACCTCCCTATAGCCGCATCCCTCTTTCCACAACCACTAACCGCCGTTCAATAGCCTCCGTACTTGTCGTCCCCAACGGACGCTTTTTATCGTTTATGTTTTCATGTTTGTTTTTCGTCTATTTTTTACTTTCCCATATCATATTTGTAATATGTTTGGAATTAAGAAGTACTATTTGTGTTTACGTTGTGGTTTGGGTTAACTTCAGTATCATAAATAATTTTGGAAAGAGAAAGATAACGACTAAATCTTATCCCAAAGAAGAAATAATGCTTTTTGGGGGTGATTTAAATGTGTACATTGGTTTTAGTGAATAAGTTATGGGAGCATGGTGGTTATGCATAGAAGCTAGAAATACAATAAGGGAAATTTCATTTGATTTTGTTGGAGTTTATGATTTCTTAACTATGGAAAGAGAAAGATAATGACTAAATCTTATCCCAAAGAAGAAATAATGCTTTTTGGGGGTAATTTAAATGTGTACATTGGTTTTAGTGAATAAGTTATGGGAACATGGTGGTTATGCATAGAAGCTAGAAATACGATAAGGGAAACTTCATTTGATTTTGTTAGAGTTTATGATTTCTTAACTATGAACACATACCTGAAGAACTGAGAAGACCTTTTCCTTACAAAAGTGTTCAATTCTATTACAAATAGATTTTTTCGTAGTTATAAGTTATGAAAAATGTTCTTCTAAAGATTGTTAAGTGGTTCTTGGAGAGAGATTGTCCGCATGACTTAGGACTGGTAGTTTATAGATTTATCTCTTAAGAGTATAAGGATGATGTAATAATAATAATAATCATAAATAAATAATTAACATAATTATTTAAATGATAATAAAAAATTTTAACTGTTTATGATCGTTTGAACGAAAACTCCACCGCTCATGGGGAGTTAAGAACGAGGGGCAGTTAAGAGGAGGATTATTCCTCATCTTTGACGCGAGAGAGATAGAGGAAGCGTGAGAGATCAAGAGAGTGACATAGAGGAAGCAAAAGAAAAGGAGAAGGAAGAAGTAGTAGACGAAGGAGCAGAAGAAGGAGAAGAAGATGATAACCTTGCTTGAGGTGTCATTTCCCTCCACATTGTGCTTGATAAAGAGCTCGATCGGCCTTGTCGAGTGCCGCGAGCAGTAAAGGAAAGGAGGAAAAAGGGGAAAACTCGATTGTCTACTTGGAGTGTTCGAACGACTCACTCGGAGCTTCCCTCATGCATCGCCAACATTCCAATGGTCCTGTGAGTGGAGGAGGAATGGGGTACGAAGTCGAAAACCGCTCATACACATCAATTGCGCCTTTCGGTGTCCTAGTTCTTCAACTGAGAGGATGTGCAAGCAGCTTCTTACCTCTCATGAGGAATGCAGGTAGCTCGACCGAGAGATTTGGGGAGGAAGAAGAGGTTGCGAGAGCTTTGCGTGCAGGAGAACTAGACCAAGCGTGACTCTATTCGATTATTTAAAGGAAGATGTTGGAAAGGTAAAGTGATATATTAAATTTTTCTCAGTTATTAAATATGCTAATTGAAATTTGATTTAGATAATCAAAAGTGTACTTAAATTTCTTTTAAATTATTTAAAGGTGATTGATGAAAACAATTAAGCAGGATAGAACTTTGTTAAGAAGAGAAATTTCAGGTATAAACTCTGAATTTTACATATAATTTTTATTTTCTTCATTAATTTGGTTAAATTACAAAATAAGACTGAAGAAGTCTTATTAATTGTCTTACAGTGCGTTTGAGGTGGCTTTGCGATGGTGGTATGGTCTTGCTCCACAGTTTTTCTTGTTTGATAAAAGTGTGTTTTGTCTGCATTCTCAAAAAGCTGTGTTTTCCCATCAGACCTAGCTACCTGTGGTGACTGCTAGAAAGTTACGAGCTGACTAAAAAAAAATTATTAATGCCACTATTACTTTTTGAACAATAGCTTCCTTAGCAATTTTGCAACTGTTTCTTCAAACAACTGTAGCTACACCAAACAGGTCCTTGGAATGTATTTAACTAAATAATAAATTGTTAGTGTTAAGATTAAGAGTAATTTAGAAAAGTACTTATATTGATTAGCAATAAATAATAAATTAATTAGATAAAAAGGGCAAATGAAAATATCTAATTAGTTAAGTTAGAATTCTTGAGAAAGAGGGTTAAAAATTGATTTAAATTAATTATATATGATGTGTTATTAAAAACTAATTAAGCCTAATATATTTTTATAGGTTCAGAAAAATGATTAGCTTTATCTGAGAAAGGTGGGTAAATGAATTTTATTTTACAGTAGTTCTCTTTATTTATTATTTTTCAGCTTTTATTTTAAATGCAAAAGTATATATTTCTTTTAAATGTTAAATGCAAGATAAAAATGATTAAAATATGTTATATGCATGCATATGGGAGCCACCTTGGATGGTTTTGGCAGGAGAATGTAATGTACTCGTGCATGAAATGAAAATATGAATGAAAATAAAAATGCTTATCTGTTTTTATGATGAGTTGTAAATGATTAAATGTATATATGTTTTTTAAAATATATGTTTAGACGATTACTTCCAATTCTGAAAAGTGTAACCTAAATAAACGAAAAAGATTGAAATTATTTTCTTTACTGATCTCTTTTGCTGGAGTCTTTTACTTTTACTGTTTTTTTACAAAATTTTTTAAAAGAAGAATTATTGTAATTTAGAAATACTTGCTCACTGAGTAGTTGTAACTCAAATCATAGTTGTCATTATTTTACAGGAAAATTAGTTGTATATTAGATGGACCCCAGGGAGGTGCCGTGGAGCGCAAAATGATAGATATTGTAATTTTGTTTATTTTCTGTTTGAATATAAATATTTAAATATGAACAACAATTCTAAATATAAGTTTTTAAATAGGATGACCCTTTTCTGAATTGATTTTTTTTTTTTTTTTGTTAAGAAATGTTTTTTTTTTTTTTTTTTTTAAGAAATGAAACAACTAGATATGTTTTTCCATCCAACTGTCAGTTCTCGCCTCGGTAATTTCAAGTTCTCGGGTCGAGTTGTGATAGAAAATGATTAAAAATAATTATTGATGTAGGATATGTTGGTGGAACTTTCTATAATTTAAAAATGAGAATTTATTAACCTTTTAGGTTGCTAAAGGAGGAAGATTGGAATTCACAGTTCATTAAAACCATATTTTGGATAAGATAGCGAGTTCCATTAAAAAGACAGTTGTAAAAGTTTTAGGGGAGTGGAAATATATCGTACACTCATAATGATACTTTGTGGTGTAATGAGTAGGTGAAAAAGGTTATTAAGGAAAATAAGTGTGCTTTTAAGTGGTGGCAAAAATTGAATACTTCTATGGATTTTAATGATATAAAAAAAAACTAAAAATTCTATAAAGGGTGTAATGAGCATAGCGAAACCAATAATTTTTAATGATTTATGTAATAACTTCATACTAAGAATTGGGATAATGAGCTATATGGAATAAGTAAAGTAGTTCTAAAAATATTGAGCAAGTTAGGTGTATTGAAAAATATATATTATAAGAAGACATTACCGAAAGTTGTAAATGCTATTTTGAAAAATTATTAAATTAGCGTTTTAATGAAAAAGTTATTTTGAAACAGAATGTTGAACTCTATAATGAAGTAAGCAGTAGATTGATATGAAAAAGGTAAGCGGAGTGAAGCTTTGAATAAGAGCTATAAGATAAGGCTTTATGTTCATATAAGATACTTATTAAGATTTGAAAAGCTATTGAGGATATTTAAGGATATTAGTTACATAATTTCAGCAGAGCTTTGAAGCTTAGAATGATGTTGAATGATTGGAGAAGTATTTTTATACTATGATTTAAAAACAAAGGAGATGGTCAAGATTATAGAAGAATCGAATCATGTCATATAATAAAACTATGAGAGAGTGATGAAACATTTATTTAGAGAAAATTATATCAATTTTGGAGAATTAATTTTACATCGTGGTCATCATACTTAACTGCTCTTGTGATGATGTCAGGAACTGGAACAGGAAAAGGCACAAACTATTGATATCATGCGCTATTTGCTGAGTTATATGTATAAACTCTACTCTCCTTCCAATGGGAACAACCAGTTTAAAGATTATGAAGTTGTTGAAACGTCTGTGCGGAAGCTATTGCTTGAGTTGTTTAATTTCAGTGGAACTCTCTGGAAATCTAAATTGGCAGAACCAACTGAGACAGTACTTCCCTTGGGGAATGAGCAACTGTCAAGACCTCCAGGGCAAAGTTTTGAGATGAAAAGGGGTGATTGGATTTGCCAAAAGTAAGTATTTTCGGTACCCATGGAAATTGTTTCTGTTTGAAGTTGTCTTGTTTTTTATTACTATTGGGTTGCCATTGACAATGTCAATACATTTCTTAGCGCATCATTTTTATCTTGTTCCATTGTTTCTTCATATTTCCTTCAGAAGTTATATTGTTCATCCAACAGAAAAGAAAAACTTTTATTTCATTCTATTTTTGTTTATTTTTTATCTATGTAATTTGACCATTCCTTTTGCTTTTTTACTTTTGATGTCAACATTAAGGATGGAGAATATATTAAGGGCTCGTTTGGGGCAGCTTATTTGGTGCGGTGCATTCTGAAACGCCATATGAAGCTTTTGTAAACAGCGGCGCAGCCGCTTTTCTTAAAAAAATTTGTTAAATGCGGGCTGCGGCGCCGCCCGCTTTTTTTCTCAAACTTATTATTGACCTAACCTCTCGCGCTCCCCTCTCTCGTTTCTTCTGCCTTCGTCTCTCTTGATCGCTCCTCTCTCGATCACTCCTCTCTTCGATGGCTACGGGTTTACTTTCTCCTTTCTCTCTTCTCTCCTATCTCTGGTGGCAACGGGTTGCCTTTCTACTCTCTCTCTTCCCTCAGATCTCCCACTCTCTCTCTGTTTACTGTGCTTTCCGTCCTCCCGTGTTAGCACCTATTTTTTTCAATGAAATAACCTTCTCTTTGCGATTTGTGGTGAAGTGAGAATTTGGATTTTGCTATTTCTAGTCTTTCTCATCTGCGGTTTGAAGTGAGAATTTGGATTTTATGATTTGTCACTTTCTTTTATGATTTGGAATTTGGATTTTGAGAATTTGTGGTTGAATGTGATATGGAATGTGGTTTTATCTTTATCTTTGTTGTTTTAGTGAGAATTTGAGAACTGGTTGAAAAAGGGTGCTTAATTTTTTTGGTTACAATGTTTCGAGTGCATTGTATGTAGTATCCACAAATGAAAAATATGGAATGGGGTCTTATCTTTACCTTTGATGTTTGAGTAAGAGTTTTGAGTGAGAATTTAAGAAATGACTGAAAGAGGGTGCTTGCTTTGTTGATTGTAATGTTTCGGGTTTTCCTTTATGTAGTATCCTCAAATGAAAAATATGGGGTGGGGTTTTATCTTTAACTTTGATGTATGATTGAGAATTTGAGAAATAGCTGAAAGAGGGTGCTTGATTTGTTTATAGCAATGTTTCAGGTGCCCTGTATGTAGTAGCCTCAAATGAAAAACATGGGTGAGGCTTTATTTTTACATTTGATGTTTGACTGAGAATTTGACAAATGACTGAAAGATGGTGCTTGATTTGTTGATAGCAATGTTTTGGGTGCCCTGTATGTAACTGCATCAAATGAAAAATATGGGGTAGGTTTTTATCTTTACCTTTGATGTTTGGTGGTGGTGTACGTTGGGTTATATGTGAAAGTGGTGGTGTTGTGGAGGTAGTGATTGGTGTATAGTTGTGTTTGTATTAGAGGATCTATTGGTGGATGTGTGGAGGTGGTGGTTAGTGTTTGGTTGTGTTTGTGCTATAGGATGTGTTGGTGGATGTGTAGATGTGCTGGTATTGCAGTGGTGGTGGTTGATGTGTGCTTGTATTTTTGTTAGAGGATGTATTGGTGGATGTGTCGAGGTGGTGTTGCGGAGGTGGTGGTTAGTGCGTGGTTATGTTTATGTGGAGGTGTTGGTGTGTGGAGATGATGGTGGTGGTATTGTGGATGTTGGTGCCTTGATGTGTTAGTGTGTAGAGGTGTTTGTGTGTGGAGTTGATGGCAGTGATGATGTGTAGGTGGTGTTGTAGTGTGGTGTGGAGGGGCATTGGTGATGATATTGTGACATTCACATTATTGTGACATTTCTTATTTTTCTTTGAGTTATGATATTGTGACATTCCTATTTATGTTAATTAGTTTTTTTCATGCTAGTAAGACAATAGTTAAAACAGGAGAGGTTGATTCATCTGCAATATGGGATAAAGAGATAAAAATAATATTTTATGACCTTTACCTCAAGGAGACCAAACCGGGAAATAGACCGACAACCTATTTGAACAAGGAAGTTTGACAAAATATTATTAAAAATTTCAAGTTAAGTGCAAACAGAGAATATGATAGACTACTATTAAAAAACAAGTGGGATTAACTAAAGAATGATTGAAAAATTGGAAGGAATTGAAGCCAGGATCAACGGGTTTGGGGTGGGATCCGGTAAAACAAATGATTAATGCTTCTGAGAAGTGGTGGGCAGAGATACTGGCGGTGAGCATTTTTTAAATATTCATGTCAATTTTTAATTTGTTTTTAAATCCAACATGTTATATGAATTTTTATGTCGTGCATACTTAAAAAAAATTTAAATACAGTTGAATTGATCCTGAGCTGGAAAAGTTGAATCGTATGTTTCAAGGTGTTGTGACAACAAGCAACAGTACATATGCCCCAGTGAGGCGTGGTTTCGTAGCATATCCAAAAATTTGGGAGCTGATCAAACAGGTGATTCCAATGAAGACCCCAGCCTGGATCTCCATCAAGTTGAGTCCACGAGCCGGTCAAAGTGTCCTCGGATTGAAAAAAAAGGAGTTGTTTTCCTTAGAAGCCAGATTTCACAGGTGGTAGTTTTATGCACCAATGATCCTAGCCCATCACAAGCAACTTCTGTCTAGCAGGTTATGCAAATTTTTTATGCAACTCCAGAAATTTATGATGATGTCGTTGTATTTGTTCTCTATGAAGTTGTTTGAATATTCGACCCGGAGAGAGTTTTTATAATGATGTCTGTTGACCGTAAGGTGGCTTACCCATGTTATTTTTGTGCGAGCAATGACATTTGAGGGACACTTTTTTATTAGATTTTTGTGAGACATTTCTATTTGCTAATGGTTTTTCATGATACTTTGGGCATGCCATTTTATTTGAGAGTTTCTCATTCCTCATCATGTTTTCTAGTTACTCATGTAATGTTTTTTACTTATGTCGGTTTTGCTCGTAATCTTATATGATTGTACTAATTCATTGATGCTTATGTGTTAGCCACTCCAATACCAAAATGTATGGATGCAACTAGAGAAGGATGCAGAAGGTGAGTTGCAACATCAGTATGTTTGATGTACGAATATTATAACTCGTACATAGATCGCTCCCCTCGCATAACATCCTCATATGTTAGCGATAAATGGGTTGGGGAGTTGCTTGCGGGCCACTGAACGAGATTTAATAATATATTTCGCATGACACAGATAGTATTCATCTATCTGTTGGAGGAACTATACGGAAATTATGAACTTCATGGCTCATCTAGAACAACTTCACAAGAAGTGTTAGCAATAACCCTCTACATATTGTCATGAAATGAATCAATGCGAGGATCTGTAGAGCAATTTCAGCACTCTTCTGAAATGATTTGCAGCTACTTCTTAGTAGGGTTGAATACACTTGTCACTTTTTGTTCACAAGTCATAAAGTCAACATATCTTACATTCAAACATACCCTAACAGTGATTTCGCATTATGCGCGGGATATGCTATACTTTAAGATAATTTTACCTATTTATTACATGCAATATTCATATAAATATTTCAATTACGTAACCCTTCATTATCTTTCTAAAATTGTGTTGGAGCAATTGATGGAACGCACGTTGATGCACGTGTTCCAAATAAAAAGAAGATCATATTCATTAGCCATTGTGGGTCCCTAAAGCAGAATGTCATGACGGTGTGCGACTTCAACATGATAGTCGAATATTCAAATTTACAATACAGAATAACAAATAAAACTTCTCACATCTATCCACATGTTCGGTTGAGACTAAGTAACTCTCCTAATTCTTTTTTCCTTCAACACTTTTTTTTCAATTCACATCAGATAAATACTATTTGGTCGATGTTGGGTATCCGTTGTAGGGAGGGTATCTTAGGCTTTATCCTGATACGAGATACTATATTCATGATTTTGAGCAAGCCAATAATGTGGCACACATTCATTTTACGCGGTGCTATTGAGAGGACTTTTGATGCATGGAAGATGAAATGGGTTATACTTCGCGATATGTCATTTTACCTGTTTAGGTGCATATTGGGATTGCCACAATGAATCTCCACAATTATATTTGGCGGCATCCTCTCCGTAGGGACATCAACTTCCGTCGATCGGATGAGGATCATGAACATGTCTCTACCGAGGCGTATGAATATCGTCTTAGACAATCTTTGTCACAGGACAAAAATGATGTTTTTAAGACCTGCATTAAAGATGGGGAAGTTATAAGCGAGATGACAAATTTGAGGGAACAAATTACATATGCGATATTTGGAGAGTGATTGGATGGAATATTATTTTTTATCATATTATTAATTGTAATAGTTGTTGAAAACATTTACTGTTTATTGTATCAATATTTTATACAGTTCATACTTATTTCTGTTCCTTATGCATTTGATATTTACTTTTTTGGCTTTTTACGCAATTTATATGTTTTTTTGCATTTCCTTTTTTTGTGGGTTTTTGAGGTCTATGAGGAGACGTTTAATCTTATGGGTTTTTTTCGATGACTTGTATGTTGCTATTTGTTTGTGTCACATGTGAAATCCTAATCAAGGAAATCAAGTTCCTCTCTTTTTTTGGTGCTACAGTTTTTAAGGTTTTTTTTATTGTCTTTTTTGGTGATATGTATATGTGACACACACAAACTTGTTTTTATATTGGTTAAAGACAATTGAGAATTTTTTTATAATGTCTATTCTCTTCTTGTAGTGATAGATTTGTTGGTTTATATAATGAGTTCTCTCAAACCACACATTTGTATAAAACTATAATTAATTACTTATGTTATCAATTTTTATTTGTTTTTTAAGCAGTCTAGAAAGATGTGCTCGTTGGTTTCTGGTACATCCAGAGGATAGCACTGTTATTGTGGACTTCAAAGTTTTCTGCTAACTTCACGTCAGTCACGTAGCTATGAGAGACAGATTTATTGGTTCGCATAGAATTGCGGAAAACTGTAATTCACTACTTTTGTTATCAATTTTTATTTGTGTTATGTTTAAGTGTATGTTTTTTTAAGCATTCAGGAAAGATCAGCTCAAAGATTTCTGGTACCTCCAGCGGATTCCACTGCTATTGTGGACTTCAAAATTTCTTGCTAATTTCACGTCAGTCACATAACTATGAGAAAATTTTGCAAATGCTCATAGAGAATCATGGAAAACTGTGACTATTTTCAGTGGGCAGATAGGCTAGAAGATTCTACCGGCAAGAGTGATCGGGCGTGGAGAGTATCCCTGTAGGACAACTTAACTCATGACATACACTGTCTAGATTTAAAAAATAATATAATGATATTATCAATTATTATTTTAATAGTCTTTTTCTTAATTTTAGTAGTCATGCTACTCACTGTTAAGTGAGATGTCTATCTTTATTTTGTTATGTTCTGCACTAGATATTTGCTTTGAAGTGTGAGAGGATTTTGTTTTTAAAGTATAGAATGTACGGGTATGAACAATTATATTGCAAATAACATTATTATATAGTAACAAAATGATCATTTGTCCAGAAATACCTACAACACAACTATTTTCAAGTTGCAAAAACAAACAGACAGTCAGCTTATCTACAGCAGCTTCCTGTGTTATTATTAAGTTGCAACTGCCCCCAAACATATCCTAAGTCTCTATTTGGTAATTTTGTTTTGTGTTGACAATTGTATCTATATTTATACTAAATAATGTATATGGAATAATGTGGTGCATTATAAGATTGTTTCTGGCACAATTTTAAATTTGAATTCAAGCAAATTTAAAATTTAATTATTACATCATGCATATCATTACTTTTAATAGTGAACATGGCACATGATTCAATTCTGATTTTGAAGTTTTGAATGTAAATTAAAATATTTTATGAAGCTTGCTTTTCACTTGATGATATCATCTTTAAGAAATCTAGATCAATCCAAAGATTTATTCAAAAATACTTTATTGTATTTTTTTTCTTATATGCATCATTACCCCCTTTTATAATAATAATATCTTATTAAATTTACATAAAATTATAAAAAAGCTCATTATGTGCAAGTAAATTCCACCACCAAGTCCCATAAAATCTATAAAAAATTTCATTCTAATTAAAGATGTAACAAAACTTCCTCTTGGATTGCCACAATAGACAAGCTTTAAATGACCTCAAGGCCCCATAAAGTCATATACAAACGAGCAACACAAAGCCATAATGTACCAAGGATCATCACCATACTGAATTGTGTACCATAGTAAAGGCCCTTGTATGGCCATAGGCACATAACACGTGATTTTCATGGATTTTTGTGTATTATGGGTCGAGCGGGAGGTTTTAGGTATTATGAGTTGCCGATTTTTGGTTCCTATTTAAATTCAGTGGTTTTCAAATTAAGACATTATATATGCCTTAGAAGGTCGACCCATCGTAAACAAAAATCGGCAACTATTTATTTCAAAATAAAAAGTCAAACCACTTTGAATAAACTGAACCAAGTCAATGAATTATACTCAATTCAGTCTGATTTTTTTCAATTTAAACCATTTAATGCACACCTCTAATTTTTGCCATGTTGGATATTCCTATGTCATATCATTATCTTTCCCATTTGATTTTGTCTCTGTGCTTGGTTTTAATGCTGACAAGAAAAATGTGATAAATTTGACTTCATATACCTCATAAATCATAATACACGTAATTGATCAAAAATTTATTTATTTATTTTCTTAGAAAAATATTTCTGTAAGTTCTCATGAATAAAATTATCCCATCTTGTCTTTGTGGATTTCTTATTGAAATCCATCCTAGATAAAATGTTTTCAACTAGTTCAAATTTGAACATTCGGTCAAATTTTCACTGAAACATTATTTAAAGCAGCTCCAAATATGGTCGAAGGAGGCTTGAATAAGGATCGAGCTAGCTTTTAATATGTCAAACAAGGTACAAATATGGTTCAAACAAAGTTCGAATCACCTTGATTAGGGTTCAAACAATGTTCAAATAAATTTCAACATAACAAATTATAATTTCGATATAACAGAGTGCAATTGCACTAATACAAATGTTGAATGCACGTAATTTTATGAAACTAAATGAGTAGATAAAAAGAATTAAATGCAGTTACTAATACATCTAAATGAAAAGATGAAAATAATTAAAATGAATAGATTAAAAGAATTAAGTGCACATCATTTGTTATGGAGCTAATTTAGTAATGCAAGCTTTTTCTCCTTTTCATCTATGGATGTATGAATCTAAATTATTGTAAAATATACCTCCATATGGTCGGCTTCTGTAAAACAATATATGATCAACTATACATTTCAAACGGTCTCAATTTGAAGTTAGGTAAATGTGTTGTACACATATTTTACAATCTCCGATGTAAGCAATACATACAACACTATCAGATTTTATATTTAAGTACTACAGAAGCTTTTCTTAAAATTTTTAAATTGCTTACCTTATGTTAGACATGGTAACCTTGTTTGTGTTGTCTCACTTCCCCTTCCAAGGAGCTTTGTTTCTTGCCTATGGTCAAATGACCTTTACAGCTCGAGTAATTTAGGGAAGCACTTACAAAATAAATTATTTTTTGCCTTCAAGGTTTGCATTGGAATGCAAAAAGCGTCAATCTTATAATGTTATGGTCTTTGTAGGCAATAATATCTTACATATTATTAAGAATGTTATTCAAGTTTTTATAAATTATATGAGATTTGCATCAATAAAAGATTTTTGGAATTTGTCTTCATCTCTAATAACATTCATTAGCATGGATTCATGCAGTCTAAAAGAACCCTTCTTCAATTTGCTCTCCACATAGATCATTGCTTTGTAGTATGGATCAAATAATTCATTCAAGATATCAATGTCTGTCCATAGGTTCATAGCTAGTGTCATATTCGCTTTAAGATAACATAAAATAGAACTATATACCACAAAAAAGATTAAACTTATTGTCAACACAATGCAATGATATGGTCAAATACTTGTGTCATCAATAAGCTGATGGAATAGTTATTTTATTATCTAGTCACATCATGGGTGTATGAACTGTTAAAATCACACTATGGTTTCACAGCCTAGTCTCTCTTTGGAGTTATCTTTCTATCTTGTCATTCAAGCCTTAAAAATAGACAATTGCTCTCCATCACTCAAGTGAAAGTGGTCAATATGCATGAATCCTTTGGCTTGTCCCTTGCTTGATGGGTTTGAGAACTCTTTACTGAGTTATTTCTTATTCTAGAGTTCCTTTTTTTGATAATCTATTAACTTTACATCATCTTTACATATAACTTGAAGGGATGGGTCTACATGTTCTGCTTCTTTCACCACATCACCTTCAGTGTTTGTATGAATGATAGAACCAATAGTAAGGACCTCTATATTTTATCATCTTTCTCCTTGACCTCTCTTTTCCAGACTTAATTTAAATGGTTGGATCAGTGCAAGGACTCCATCACTATCTTCCTTTTCCATCACTAGATCATATTTAACCTTATAACATGAATGGTTGAGTCAACTTCGAAGATCTCCCTATGATCTTTCTCACTCATCTGTGTGTTATAATGTACACATGTAGGTTTTTTTTAATCAACTTTATAATAACATTTTTAGTTTTAAAAAAAGTAGTTTATTTTAATATGCTTTTTAAAAAACTCCATTTTTTACCAAATTTCAAAAGCTATTTGAGGATAGCATTTTCAGTTTTGTCTGTTTTTTACTAAATGAGAAAGTCAAAAATACCCTCTTTTTTCTGCAGGATGACACAATCATACTCCCAAACCAGACTCCGAGCCTCCAGATTTTATGAAAATTTGTAAATTTATATGTAGATATCAGGTCTATTTTATTTTAGTTAAACATGTTTCAATTAGCTAACTCTAGACTATTATGTTTTATCTAATTGTCAGTTATAATCTTCATTAAAAAAATATATAGCACTCCATGTACCATTAGTGCTTATGAAATAAAGTTGAAGAAAATAAAATATACATTTATTGAAAAATTTATGAAAAATATTTGAAAAGAAATTATTTTTGTTTATCTAAAAATTTTATGATCATTTTGATTTTTTACATTTAAAACCATTGGCCCTAAACTAATAGATGACATACTACTTTTCTATTTCAGGAAGGGCATTTAAAGTTTTTTTTTATTCAAGCAACCTATTGATTTTAGCTGCAGCAACTTTAAAATGCTATTTCTTGTAAAATAGTTTTTAAAAGAAATTTCGCAAAAGCAAAATCTCAAATAAACAAGCTATTATTTTTTCTTTTCCTTCCTATATATAAAGTTTGAACAAATTGTCCCTGAGCATTTAATTTATGCTCCAAGGTCGATTGATTTTTTTTTTTTCTTAGCTTCTTATCAACTACAAAAAATTGCTTCAACTGATCTGAGGAGGGCATGGGTTAAGTACTTGGGGTGTCGACTTGCCTATATTTGTCTTGCATGCAACTTTCATGTTCCTTTCTCAATAAGGTCATTATACTCGTCTATAGAATGTGTGATGATCATCAATTATGTGCATCAGTGTAGAGCTAGCAATCATCTATAAAAAATAATTCAATATTGGCTTGAAAATTTATTTCTAATTAAGACTAATCAAAAATAAAATTTAAAATAGAATATTTTACATATAATTTATATCTTCATTCATAAACAATGGCAAAATAATTTTGCTTGTAAGCACTTTTTGTTTTTCCAGTTGAACATCTTTGATGCTTTATTTAAGATACTCTGCACATTTTGTCCCAGTTTTTGGATGGCTTCATAAGCCTAGTACTACAATGATATAGCATATTCAGTAACTGTGTATTGAGTTGAGGCTTTCTTTTTAAAGCATTTTTCTTATAGTACAATAAATCATTATTTAGCTTTTTTAGCATTCTCTACCATAATAGCTTTTTTCTGTGAGCATCCAAATAATGTAACCAATATTCATTAATGCAAGCATTTCAATGAAAACATCAATGTGCTTCACATTGTTGAGTAGAACTTCATAAATGCATTTTCTAGGCCTGTATTATTAAAGTTTTTGTTTCCATGTAAATAGTTCTTAATTAGTCTACTACTTTTAGTTGTCTCGTTGCATATCTCGTTTGTTAAAAATTTGCTAAATCTTAATCTAGTAATAAGAGCAATTCTGCAACTCCAAATTTAATGGTCTTACCTTTCATGTGGAACACAGTGGAGTACTTATCATTCTATCCATCTTCAACGATCCTCAGCAGAAATTGATTAGTTTGTGTATCTGAAAACTAAGGTAGGAGCATTAAAAAGCTGCCCATATGGGAATTTCTTAGTTCGTAGAAGAAGATCACTAGTCTCAAACTATTTAATTACTTTTTCCATCATACCCCCAACTAGATGTGACTTGAGAAGTATAATGTCTCTTCACGGGTATGATTTGATTGTGCATATACATATATTGTAAAGCTACTCGAATGGATTAAATCCATGTAAGAAAACTAGGAAAAAGAAGGATAAACCATGTAAATAATTTGTCTGAATCATGTTCAAGTCATGTTCTAAACTTACATAAAATATTATCATTGTTCAAGGTTCATACATGGTTTGCATAGGTTTCGAATAAAATTTGAATATTCTTTAACCTTTTTTGTAACAAGTAATATAAGGCTAGGGCTTAGCGTCTTAGGGTTAGTGTGCAAATAATGTTCTGAACTTCTATTATAAGTTTGTATCTTGTTCAAACGTTTTTCAAACTTAATTTATGATTGAACTTTGATTCAAAATAGATGTTCAGACCTTGTTTGAATAAGGATCTAACACTAAATATAGGGTTTAAACCTTTTTTCTCTTTTAAGCTAGGATTCTCCTTTCATTTCTTTCTCATTATAAATGAATGCATTGAAACATAAATAACAACAATTACAAGATCACTCAATTTGAACATAGGATCTTTGACAAGTAGAGATTGTCATTGTGAAGCTTTACCACACACTGATCACATGAGCTTGGAGATCACCATAGATAGAAAATGTGATGTATTGGGATGAGGGAAGTTTTAGTAGCTGTAGTTTGAAAGCTTGTGAGTTGTGACTATGATGGTTATGATTCATGTTTTAATGGAATAGGGGCATTTTGGTCCACAATACTCCTTCGGGTATATTTCTCCTAGAAAAAAGTGGAGATATTTAGTCAATTATGTATATTTTGAGGCATTGTGCGCAAGCCCTGACTCATTGGTGGCGGCTTTGGCATGACTCTCTGGTCGGGGGTTCGAATCCGAGCCCTTACGGGCAGATTTGAATTTGCACATGGACTGGAAGAGGGTCCGCCCCTCGGTCAATTTTTGAAAAAAAAAAAAAGTATATTTTGAGGCATTTAAAATCAAATTTGGCAAAGATATTTGGCAAATTAATGATGGTTTCTATTGAACTCATCATTTCTCCCTCATGTTATCACTTAAAACAATGTTATGTTTGAATGTTCTAGTTATTTTTAAACATGAAATAAAAGTTTTTCAGTAATTGTAAACAAAATTAGTCCGTATTTCATCAGCATAATTTAATATTTATTATGTGATATCTCATATAAGTAGTAGATATCCTAATTAACTCTTTTTAAGTCCTTATTAATCTAGGTTACCATCCTAATCAGCAAGTAATTTTTAGCTTTGTCTGTTAATAACTATTTTAGTCAATTAATATATATTTAATTAGTAAAAAAAACATAATACTGAATAAATGACTAATATTTTGTGATTAAATGATAATTAAACTTACTATCATAAATAAACTTTTGAGCTTTAATAAATATTTAAAAAATAAATAAATTAATAAATATTTAATCATATTTTTTTTATTTTTATATTAGTTAATTATCCCATGCTAATTATAAAAAATTAAATTCATGTGAAATCTTTAGCCAGATTAGTCTAATTAGTTGAACAATCATTCAGGCATATTTCTCTGGCATGTAAAAATACCCTTTTAGCTGTTTTTACACCTTTCAGGGGAAAAAAATCTCAATACAATAAAGGAAAAAAATGATAAAATTTTTATAGTGTTATGTCAGTAAAAGGCTACCTAGAATTAGTTGTGTTCTGAGGGTGTCTACGATTCTTATGTATCTACATATCTAACGCTAAACTTTATTATTTACAGGCATTCCACTCATATCTTTAACATCAAATCAAAAATACCACCATCAATATCTTTCTATAAGTGAAATATACCTCAATATCAAACTTTTGAAATTAGATTTGTAAATACAGAATTGTGTCATTGTGTGTGGTATATATATAAATTTCCCTTGAATTTATTTAGCGCACATCCTTCTATTTTGTAGGTGCACTTTTATGAACTTCGCTAGGAACATGTCTTGCCTTGAATGTGGTGAGGCTCGACCTAAAAGACAGCTAGCAGGTGCAGAATGGGAATGCCCTCAGTAAGACTCTATTACTGTCCGTTGTTAAGTACAGTAGCTCTTGATTTTGATGCAGGCGATTTCTAACTAAAGTTGGGATTGCTTATTTTGTTAGATGTGATTTCTTCAACTACGGGAGGAATAAATCATGTCTGCGGTGTGACCACAGACGTCCTGGAGACGGGCCGCTAAGTTCTACGCCTGCTGCTGGTTTAGAACACGCCAAAGGTTCAAACATTGAGCAAAATATTTCAGTTTCTAAACAAGGTTTCCAGGTTGGAAGTTCCATAAGATCAGAATCTGATGATAATTCTGATTCAATCAGCCGTAGATTGGATAGAATACTCAGCCGTTCATCAAATCCATCAGGAAGTATGTCAAATAATACTTCAGCAAACCAAAGGAGGAACCCTGAAAGCATTCCTTTTGTCCCGTTGCCTCCAAATATGTTTAGGAAAGCTCAGGAATCAAACAATGGCGTGCAACAATCATCAGATAAAGGAGTTGCTTCTTCCCCAAATCCTAGCGAGTTAATTGATTCTCTGGTTAAGGCTTCTGAGAATACCCTGAAGAGTGGTATCAGCAATGAATCATCAGATGCATCACTAAGATGGTCCAATACAGCTACTGGGCTTGAAAATGCCAAAGATCCAACAAATGCTGTGTCTGGTGATGACTTCCCGGATATCATGCCAGTACGCAAAGGAGAAAACAGATTCGTAGTCAGCAAGAAGAAGGATCGGTCCTTGACTTCGCCTACTTACAAGAGGCGCTTAGCCATGGAACAATCTAATAATTACAACTCCGTACCGTTCGTCCCTTTCCCTCCAGGTTATTTTGCTAAGAAAGACAACCAACTAGTCACTGATTCCAGTGGAACCTCTGCAATTTTGGATGAAGTTGAAACATTGAATAGAAAAGAGCAAGAGCAGAATTTGGGGAGCTCTGATCAGGGATTTGAAGGGGCGTCACCACAATCTGGAGGTAAGAGTTATGGGTATAGTTCTAAATCTGAATATTCTGGCATCCCGACTGGGAGTTCATCCCAGCCAACAGATATGTCATTGTTTAGCAATAGAGAAACCATGATTAGAAAGAACGCTCCTTATGGCTCTCCATATTATACAACTCAACCGGACGCCAACTTAGGGAAATACAGTGGATACAGTGCCAATCTAACCCAGAAATCTACTAACTCATGGAATAACAATCCAAATTCATCTCAGACACCTAACTCTTCTGCAAAAGATGATTTTTTTTCTTCTGAAAACACTGAAAATTCTACCAAACCATCTGATAACTCCTGGAATAACAAAAATGCCTCTTACGGTGGATCCAGCGCAGATTCACCACATAATCATCAAACTAGTGGCAATATTCAAAGTGGAGTTTATTCTGGAAAGAGTTTGGAAGGATCCTGTGTGAAGGAGCTTGATCCGTTGGACATGTCGGAGGAGGCAAAGGCGGAGAGATGGTTCCGCAGAGCAGCGCAGATCAAGGATATTTCAGAGCTCGCCCAAATTCCTGATGAAGATTTTCCAGAAATCATGCCCATGAGGAAGGGTGTGAACAGATTTGTTGTCAGCAAGAGGAAGACGCCTCTTGAGAGAAGACTAACGTCTCCACAATACAGAAGAAACTTGCCAATTGTGAGTTCTGAAGTAGAGGTGGATGATGACGACTGAAGAGAGCATTCAAAGTTGCAATATATGTTAGTTGCAGGATGGAAAATGGTAAGAGATTTACATGTTGGATGTTCTGCTTGTTTTTAAAGAAGAAATAATTCTTGATTTTTTTTTATTAGAAGAATGAATTAAAGAGGACTGTCTTAAAGAGCATGTGGACTGTGAAATTTAATTATGTATGCAATGCTGTTGGGAGGAACTTGTGCATGAATTTACAGTCTGAAATCTAAACTTTTATGCCACACTTATGAATTAAATGGGAAATTTACATACATACTGCACTTCTTATGAATTCATGTATCTGACGTCTAAATTTTTATATTTACATTTGTAACATTTGGTGTCATAAATTTATGCATGAAAATCTGGACTTCGATTTTTACAAGAGTAATATCTGAGTGCTATGCATGTAAATATATGAGCTCAGGTGTCAGATATGTAATACTTGAGAATTGTGTGGTGTATATGTAAATGCCCCCTATACGTTGGCTTATTCTTAGTAGTTTTGTTTGTTTTGTTCTGTTTTTGGTTATTGTGTCACCATCTTATGAGCTATGAGTTACATTGCGGAGTATATGGTCAGTGAAAAAACATCTCAAACAAATTTAAATTATCTTTATACTATTAATGTAAATATGTGATACTGCAACCATTATAAGTGGCCTCTATTACATAATTTATCAAATTTTTTGTTATAAAATTGTTCTAATTTAATATAATGGATGATCGATCTTTTTGTGGAGAGTATTTTGACGTTGAGAGTGGTGACGTCGCGGTGGTTGTAGTGAATGTCAGTGGTCTTGATTCAAGCTTACATATTATCAAGATGCGTCTTTAAAAGAGTTTGGGAGATAAATTCTCTTTTTTTTTGTGAGTGAAACTTCCATCTCTTTGGGGTCTTCATTAAGATTTTCAAACATTTCACCCTGATATGTTATCTCAATGGAGACTAGTTGGTAGAGTTAACGCATTAGACATGGAGTTAAGGGAGGGAATAATATTTCTTTTTTTTGTAAGTGAAACTTCTCTTTCCTGGACCAATAGGAATCAGAAAGATATCTCACAGACGACAAAAGAGGTGAAGCGGTCTTGCAGACCCTACAACAAATGACCCAAGAACACTTGCTCAACCAGTCAGATTTTTACATCGTAGAAATGGTGCGCCTCAAAAGAACAAAAAGAAAATCACTTCTAAAGAATTTAGCTGATTAGATCCAATGGGACAAGGCCATCACCTGCCAACATGGATAGATAAAAAATGAGCAATGGATCCCTAAGCTCCGGAGATGATGATTCAAGCTTTCAACGAGTAACTATTAGGCCTAGTGGCCATTCAATCTCTAGCCTAATGGTCGCGTAGCTTAGCGGCTGCACTAGATGAACGGTCCTTGGCCTCATAGCCGTCCGACTAAAAGGTTGTTCCATTATATTTTGAGGTTCAACAGATCAATTCTATGTACAGATTAAAATATTCACATCATACCTACGTACTGTAGGGGTACAATATGTAATTGTATTAAGGTTCTTTCTTATAAATAGAAATTTTGTTTTGTGAATAAAGTTTACGCAATTTTACCTTTCAATATTGTGCTATTGCTCTCTCTCTCTCTCTCTCTCCCTCCCTCCCCCCTCATTCTCTCTTTTGATCTCGAACGCTCTATTCCTTATGTGTATCTCCCAAATATATTTTGATTCAACATTTTAAAAGATGCATTAAGTTTGGAGTCATGCCGTCAAAAAGAAGAGGAGCGCATATATCCCAAAGAGTAGTAGCTAACATAGATCCCCCTCGAAATGAAATCGAGGAACACATGCAGAGAGGAATGTAGGAGATGAGGACCTATATCATAGAACATGTGGCGGGCCAGATTGCCAAAGTCTTGAGGGCCTTCACAGCAGTAGCAAGACGCAAAAGTAGAACCAACCTCTGGTGGTGTCGTCGATGCATAATGGTCGGAAGGCAGACCTCGGTCTTGAGGGAGTTGATGACTCTTAGTACCAAGATAGTGTGTGATCCGCATAGGAAGAAAGACAATGCGTAGGGTGCACTGAGTTGTCGCGATAGCTGGAGAGCACTTTCTCCCTCCAAAATATCTTGAGAGGAGCCCTCGGAAGAATTCAAACTCCCAAACTTGAAAGTCTATGGAAGGAGGTCAAACCCCAATGACCATATCACTGCATTTGAGTCGGTCATGTGCTTACTAAAAATCTCAGATGAGTTCAAGTGTTTTTTGTTCTTCAGCGCCTTGAGATCTTCACCCTTGAAGTGGTTCCACGGGCTTCTAGTCGGTATCATGGACAGCTTTGCTGAATTCAAGAGGTTATTCTTGACGCAATTCGCCAGCGTCCGGATATCTACCATGAGCATTCAGTCTTTGTGGCAACATAAGAAAGGAGAACATAAGAGTCTCCACGTATTCATCACACATTTCCAGAGAAAAATGTTGGAGGTAAATGACCTCAAAGTTAATGAGGTTGTAGCTGCCTTGAAGCAAGCCTTGAAGTCCGAGAGGTTTTATTATGACCTCAGCATTAATGAGCCCCAAGACTTGGCAGAGCTATTGAAGAAGGACAACAAGCACATATTGGCAAAAGAAAACACTCCTAAGAGGGAACCATAAGGTAGCCCTACCCAGAAGGAAAGCTGAAGGAGTTCGTGGCCACGGGAAACTAAGGACGGAGACAAGGGAAAGTGACAATGCTAGAGGCCCCGTCTGGGCCTGTCTGAACAAGCATTGGTCATATCACTGGGATAATCTCATAAATATTATTCTCCATTTTCCTCCATCCACCTTTTGCACTCTTTAAATGAAAAGTCTTAGTTGAAATTTACTTTCCGCTTTATTAGCAATTTCAAATCTCTTGCCTAACTTCATGCTGAAAATGCATACAAAATAAATGAATGCCACACTAATAGAAGATAAGAAAATTTCAGGTTAGAAAATTGTTCGGGGAACTAAGGAAAAGCCAGGAAAGCAAATCAGAAACTTGGAGGAATGAAGACAGCCAACCATCGTGCCAAGATTACCCGACTGAGCACTAATTAAAGACAATCAGTCGTGACGCCAAGTTCGCCCGACTAAGTACCTCATGAACACAGCTGGCTGCAGCCCCAAAATTGCCTGGTTGACCACTAAATAAAGACAGTCGGTCGCAACATAATTATTACCTGAATGATAGACTTCGCGGTGCCAAGATCATCCAGCTGAGCACTAAATGAGGACAATCAGTTGTGACACCAAGATCGCCCGACTGAGCACTAAATGAAGATAGCAAGCAACATTGCTAAGTTCATCCCCCGACTGAGCACTAAATGAAGATAGTCAGCTGCAGTGCCAAGATTTCCCTATTGAGCACTACATGAAGAAAACCAGTCACAGTGCCAAGATCACCTAACTGAGCACTAAATGAAGTAAGTCGGTCATGATTCCAAGATTGCTCAGTTGAGTACTAAACTGAAGACAACCAGCCGCAACGCTAAAACCAACCCGGTGAGCACTAAATGAAAATTGCTAACTGGGGTGCCATCATCACCCAACTGAGCATTACATGAAGATAGTCAGTCGTGATACCAAGATTTTCAGACAAAGCACCAAGTGAAGGAAGCTAGTTCTGATACCAGGATCGTTGGCGGACCTGAGCTCCAAAAACGATCAGCCATAATGCCAAGATGGTCTAGCTAGTTCAAAAGAGAGAGAGAGAGAGAGAGAGGGAGAGAGGATAAGAAGAAAAGTTAACAGACTCTAACGAAGAGTTTGGTCAAAACAACCCTAAAAACAAATTCCTACCAAATTAGTGACACGTGCCATGAAGGGTATGGTGTAAATTACTCCACCATGAAGACCATATGATAATCCTTGTATAAATGGTGATGAGATTCGCCCAAACTCTGGCTAGGGTGAAAACTTACCCGAAAGGCAAACTTGAGCGAAAATGAAACATCTTATTCAGCTAAGCTTAGGTTGAGTTACAACAAACCAAATACTACAAACCCCTATGGAATAGCAACCGTTGATCGAATGAGTCGGCCCACAAGATCCCCACATGTTCCAAAGAGGCATGAAGGTACAAAAGACAATTAAGCCACCTCATCACAAAGGAAACATGCATTTTTATAATTACATAATTGTTACATTTACAAGTTTTGTCTAAACAAAATACATGCAAAGAATACTATTTAAAAAAAAAGGCAAAGAGAGGGGCTTATGCTTTGGTGGTTGGGGGAGGGGGGGCGCGACTAGAGTAGTCTTGCTTGTTTTCGACATTTGATTATTCCCTAGATGAATTTTCTGATCTGGAAAATAGAGTCTTAATCTCTTGGGGGGTTCAAATATTTATGATCGATCAAACCTGCCGAACAAATCGATCAATTGCCGTAAGACTCCCAATTTGAAGTTGCTCACTGAGAAGCTTCACTTGCCTGGGGTGGGATGGAACAACAAAAAGAACTCCTCCTTGGTCCTCATAGTCACCATTATTTCTCTCAAATTATGATTCTCTTTGAAGATGAGGGAGAATAATTCTGAAACTATTAGAAGTTAATATGCCACCGCATCAAGCTTTTCTCAGTTGCATTAACCCGTATTTATGCTTCTTTAGCCAGCATAGCCAAGACCTCAACTAGTTTTAAAATCGTGCCCACTTAGTCTTGGCAAGTTCCAAAGACAACGACTGAAGATGAGAGGCCTCCCACACTTTCAGGTGGTACTGTTCAGCTTTCCTAAATAACTCAAAACACTCCAACTGCCACAGAGACTTTGCGAGCACCGACAACCAGATGACCTCAAAGAGTGTAAAAGGGTAAACTTAGGCAGAAGGGGAGTCAGAGTACCAATGGATCGACTGGTCAATAGTGGCAAATCGACCGTCGGGGGATTGCTGAATCTTCACTCTTAGAGCCTGAGGAGTCCATCTGGAAGAAAAATCCCTCCTCCCCTTCAGCGGCAAAGGAGGCAAAGTAGTGGATTCGGTGGCTGGTTCTTTAGCCTCATGATTCTGAGTCTCATAAGTCCCTTCCTTAAGACCGATCTCAAACCTGGCCTTCCCAGTAATCACTGACCGACCAGACTCATTCTTGATGAGAAGATCGAGAAATGGGTCCTCTCGACTAGGGGAAGCAATCTCTCTCCTTACCCCTCCTATAAGGCCCCTTAAGTCTGAACTTCTACCAGCTATCCAAATGGTCCTTCAACTCCTCGCCAGCTAGGACAGGCTGCTTCCATGAGATAGGTATTATAACTGATAGAGATCTTACATTTCCTAATATTAAAGGTCACTTCTTAGGTTGAGACCCTTCAAATCACAATCGTGATGACAAAAATAAGAATTTCTCAACTGTTAGTCCAATTTTTCTGCCCACTACCACAACAAGTCTTTGACCTGACCTGTAATTATGCAAATTTAATATTTCAAAAGATGATAAAAAACTTGACCCAATTTATATTTAATGACCAGTGTGAATAAATGAAATGTTATATGTTGACCTCAATTTTAGTGAGGTCTTTCCTTCATCTTAGTGCTTAGGATCCAGTCCTAGAATTTCCTTTTGACTATCCTAGAAGACTAGAGAGTGAGCCCACTGATACACCTAAAAATGCACTATTTTTTATGCTTCATTTTATAATGATATTGTACTTTAAAGATATTTTTTCTTGTGTTTTTGATTGTAGGTACATCAAATTGAAGAATTTGGAGTGATTGGAGCAAAAGGAACAAAAATGGACCAAAACGGAGCAAACCGGAGCAAATTGGGTCGAACCAGGGCACACCGGAGCCAAGGGGACCTAAACCAGACACTTTAGTGCCTGTGTCTGGTGCTTAAGCGCCCAAAATGGTGCTTAGGGGCCACCAGACAGGGAGGGGGGCGCTTAAGCGCCCAAAAATGGCGCTTAGGCGCTGGTGACGGTTTTGAACATATCTTCTAGAATATACGTCGGATTTGGACGATTTTTGAAGCGGTGCTTCGTGCATCTCTTGGGGAATTCGATGGAAATGAGAAAAGGGACTTTCTAGAAGAATTTTTGGCGGTTATATGGAGTTTTTAAGAGGCACTTCAGACACCATTTGGAAGATTCATTGAATCTGGACAGTTTTGAAGAGACACTTAAGCATCTCTTGGGAAATTATAAAAACAGACTTGGAAATGTTTTTAAAACAACTCTTAGACTCTTGAATTAATTTAAAGAGGAGAAGAAGACTTGGATAAGAAGAGAAGGAGGCTTGGGCGTGAGCCCCATACGGGGCAGCAAGGTGAGAGAGAAAGAGAGAGAGAGTGAGAGAATTCTTCTTTTCTTTTCACTTTGTTCTTGGAGAGGATTGTAAGGAGATTTATTTTGCTATACAAGGAGAGTTTGATCTCTATTAGAGATAAGTATTTTCATTTTATTTTGATTTGAATTTATTACTTGGTTTGTATGTTTTCAAAGTCTTGTTCAATGAAAAGTTCTTGTTGTTTCTCCATGTGTAGTTAGTAGTTTTCCTTACTCTTCCCTCTTGTGATAAATTAATATGAATGTGTAGGATATAAAATAGAGTAGAGTGAGAATATATTGTGATGATTTTACTTTTTTCTTCATTTACATGTAAACTTGATCAACTTGCATGTTAAAGTCTGTTGTGAGAACATGTAAGCTCCGGGATGGTATTGTCTCAATAAATTGTGGTAGAATCACATGAGATTGTATAGATGAGAATGTAGTCCATATAGTTAAGTGCAAATAAATAGGGAAATAATCTTTAAAGGGTGTAGAATTAGAGGAGTTTAGAGTGACAAGCTAAAGCCCCTAATTTAGTCTATTATTTTAGGTTTTGATGCGAGATGTTAGCCTCCAGGTGGAGGGATAAGAGGGAACTCTAGAGTGAGAACTAGTATCTTCCCTGCCTAGCTCGTCTTCAAAACTATTCAAACTTAATATTAACTAATGTTCTTTATAACATCTCTAGTAAGGGTAAAGAATATAATTACTCATATTTGTCACAATTTTTTTTACTACTTGTTTTACTTTTACACATGTCACTACTTTCATTGCATGAGAAAGAGTAATTTTAATATATTAAAACCCCACTTTTTCATTTTCACTAAGTATTTTAATTTAGAAGTAGAAGTAGTACTGTAGTGATAATTATAGGATAAAATCAAAACCAAACTTTTATCGACCTTCCAAGTTAGGGCGTGTTATTCTAAACTAGAATTTCTCTTGAAAGTCGCTGTGATTAACCTCGATCTCCGCGGGATCGATGACAGGGACTTTATATATGCTTAAAAATATAAGAATTTGATACTGCTACTAGAAGATTTAAATCCCCGACAACGGCGCAAAAAACTTGACAACAACTTTATATATGCTTAAAAATACAAGAATTTGAACTGCTGCTAGAAGATTTAAATCTCTGACAATGGCGCCAAAAACTTGACAACGGTTATAGATTTAATAAAGATGTGTATAAAATATTCAATAATTGCAAAGTCACACTTATCAACGCAAGTATACGTATCGCTCAAGTAATACAGGGCTCTAATGGAGTCATGAATATCGATCCCATAGGGAGTAATATTAGAGGCTATGGACTAAGATTTAAAAAAATCAATACTTAATCACAATAACATAGTTCAAATTGCATATTTGTCATTAATAGGCAATTGAAATAAAAATGTAATTTTAATAAACTCTTAATTAACTAATTCTACTAATAAAGTTTCTAATGTGAAGTTTAATATATAAGAAATCATCATTCTCCTTATCAAGAAATTTAAGTGAATGGATAAATTGAATCAGTTCAAATTGTATTATGCCAAATAAGAGCATACCTAATATTTACCCTTTGGACCAGGCATAAAGAATATTGACTAATCTTATGCTTGGTTGCTGAATCTGCAACTAGACTGGGAGAATACCGAATCTCACTTCGGAGCTTTCACGTTCCCCTCGCCTGAGGGCTAACATCTACACTTCAGCACCCAAACAATAGGACCGAATTGAGGATTTTAGTCTATCACTCTAAAATCTCCAATTCTACGCCTGATAATTTTTATTTCCCTATTTATTTGCACCCAACTTTCAAGGACTTTGACCTCCCTAAATCTTAGATGTAATCTTCACTTTAGTTGTAAAACTTAACATATTTTAACAAAT
>NW_018165370.1:47779-49472 GCF_001263595.1 Phalaenopsis equestris
AAAAGATCATCACAACTTCTTTAACTTCTTTAACATTCTACCAATTCAAATCATCATTTCACAAAATCTCAAGACAAGGAGAAAGACATAGAAAACTACTCAGAACTCATGGAGAAGATACGACAAAACTTAGAATTTATATATAAAAGCAAGGTCATGCAAACTTCAATAAGTAAATACCACTTATCTCTAATTCCTCCCCAAGAAAACTCCTCGAAGTTCCTCTGAATCTCTTCCTTTCTTTACAACACACAGAATTCTCCTTCGAAGCGGCAAGTAGGAAGAAACCTCTCACATTTCTTCCACTCTTACAATCTCTCGAAGAATTCCTCACAATACTAACACTAAATTACACTCTCTACACTCTAATGGACACACGTGGACACACCCATGGACACCCCCTCTCTGCCTCCAAATTATTTCTTTTAAAGTTGTAGAAGAGTTTTCAAGAGTTGCCCAAGCGTCTCTTAAAAAATCATTCACATTCAATGCATCTATTGAGAGAACCGGTGTGCTCGCCATCGGCGGCCTCGATGGCACTGTCGGCGGCCTTCTAGAATATTTAATTCTGGACTCTCAGGAAAAACCCGCCGTCGAGCTCGCCGTCGGCGCCCAAGATCAAATCTTTATATTTTGGTCCTTTTTGCTCCAAATTCACTCATTCTTTACATCTTTTTGCTCCAATGCCCATAATTCAACATACCTGCAACAAAACATCAAAAATATCTTTCTTTAAAGAGTAATATCATAAAAATCAGTATAAAATAGGTATAAAAATCTCAACATATTTTCCTTTAGTCAAAATCCCCCAAACTTAACTATTATTTGTCCTCAAGTAATTTTAGTACTACATAAAGGTTATGATCTATTGTGGTAAAGTTCTATTCAGAAATACTATAAGTTTGATTTAAGTAAATACCATAGTGAGATTTTCAGAAAAATTTCAAGTAATTAAATTAACTCTGTAGGTACAAAACTTTCTAGTCATATCTTTTAAGAGTTCTAGTTTTCTATTCATTTCAAGAATGACTATATGTTGTAATATCAAGTCACTTAAAATATTCAAATGATAGAAACTTCATGAGAACATTTCTAGTAAAAGATGTTATTCCATAAATATAAGTTCAGGAATGTATTTAGGTTTTTCCTTTTGGTAGATCCAAGTGAAGCCAATTTTTTATTAGGCATCTCCTCAAGCTTCTCCTAGGTATCTCCTTAAGCTTCTCCTCACTTATAATTGCTTTCAATCCTATATTGAATTGCTTTCAATCCTATATATTTTTCTTTTCTTTTTAGAAATTATTGTTAATTCTTTCTTTTTCTTTTTCAAGTGCAGATTACTATATCTGGATAACCTTTAATAATTTTGAACTTCACTTTTCTTTCACTAAATTTGAAACTTAAAGCATTCCTTTACGCTATAAGTATTTCATAGTTTTTACATCATTGAGCCCCAATCTTTTCTTCTTAAATGAATTTCTAAGATTCTTAATATTTCAAAATATAGTTTTCTTTACTTTAAATAGTTAACTATAGTCTTATTCTCTTATACTAAATATCTTACTCTACAAAATTAATTTTCCTTACAAAAATATTCCTTTAAATCTACCACAAAGATTAAATATCTACAAAATATAGTTATCTGAATTAAATTCACTACAAAAATTCATATTAATAATTTTTGAAAATATTT
>NW_018165370.1:50083-53955 GCF_001263595.1 Phalaenopsis equestris
AAGTCAGAATGCCTCTGTAGGTACTCACTATCATAATTATGTCTACGTTCTAATCCCCCAATTCTTTCATTTATTTTCTCTATACTCTTCCGCTGCAAGGTTAACTCATTCATTAAATCTTGAAGGGTAGGGGAACTAAAGGAAGGAAGGTCATAATTAGTAGAGGGGATATCTCTACTAGTAGAAGGTTCTTTACTCCTACTCCCAGATCTCCATCATTCATGGGATTCATACGTCTTTAAATTAGCTTTACTAATGGGTTTCATAGGGTACACCCATTCTTCATCATCTCCAGCTTCAACTCCAGAAAGTTGGAAAAGTGCATAAATGAGGTCAGGATGTCCCAGACCTCCACTTCGTTCACTCATTGTCGTGGTCAACTCTATTGAATTAAATAGCCTAAGTCTCGGGAAAAATCCGTCGTCGATGGCGTCGATGGCGTCGATGGTGTCATCGGCGAGATTTTCAAAATTAGTTCAATTTCCAGATTTTTGCAATTTTGATCAATTTCAAGCCTGGTCAACATCCGTTCAATCATTCTAGACATAAGTTTTAAGTGATTAAATGATGTACTAACACAAATAAACATTCACAACACAAAACATCACAATTATATATAAAATCCAAGGGGTTACAATACACATTACACAACACACATAAGTTTGATATTTTCTCAACCTTAATACATCAATTAAGCATCGCAATTCAAGTCACAACACTCTAAATGCTGAAAACAAATATTTTATGCTCAATCTCAACTATACTGAGATCTAAAAGCAAAATTCGAAAGTAAAGCAAACACATAAGTTCAAATCAAATCACACACATAGAAATATAGGTAGTAAAGTAAATCTACTGCTCCTCCGATTCAGTGTTTGTTTCTCCTTTGATATAGCCCATCGCTTGCACATGAAATCAATAGAAGGGTCGGTATGGGAATTCTTCAGTAGAGTCCTCTTCTATCAATCCCATCTTTCTCATCAATCGTATCAAAGTTCCTTCGATATGTCTAGAATGATCAAAATGCTCTTTCATCCTCCAGTCTAGATGATAAAAAAAATCGGAGATATTGTTAATTGCATTCATAACATTTTGTACCTCTTTCTCCAGTTTCTTGATTTTGCGCAGGATAACTAGTGTCTTGTCCGAAACTAGAGGCTGAATAGGTAGTGAATTCTGAGACGATTGATCCACAATAATAGTCATATCATTCTCATCTTTATTGGTTGGGAACTTCTCGGTTGGGTTCAAAGGCTTCCAAGGTCCAAGGTAGAAGGTAGAAGTACATTTTCCCAATTCTCATAAGATACTTGGAACTGACTGCAGAGTATGAAAATTGTTGAAGGATTTCCAAGTCTATAAGTTGATCCATGAACGATCAGGCCCAAAGCAGACTTCACAATTATCGATCCAATATCGATCGGCAGCCCTTTGGCCATTTGAATAAGTAATTCAGAATAGTACTTTCTTTAGTAACCTTACCGATCCTCATCGTCGGTAATAGTTTTGCAGAAATGAAAAAGTGTCCGTGTTTAGAAACGGGGTTTAGAAGTGTAGCAGAGAAACTAACATACTCGTTTTCTCTCATTTCCCAGTCTTCAGTCTCGTGCGTCAAATATTGGTAGATCTCATTCATCATATTTCTTGTCGGAAAGAAGTTAGAATAATGGCAGACAGGAACACTCTCAATCATATATAACTCATTAATCAGTGCAGGAGTAAAAGTTATCAATCTGCCTCGCACATAGACGACTCCCTGGTTGATTCCATGCAAATTAGCATAAAACTCCTTTACCACAAGAACGACTACGGCGGCAGTAGTGTAGCACAACACTTCCCATCGTCGTCGAACAATCATCTCTTCAATTACAGTCGAAGAATTGTTCAATCCTCGATTCATGAATCTTCTTTCTTTGATTAATATCCTCTTTGTCAGCACTTTGTTGAAGATTCGTTGCACCTCGGAACTAATGAACTTTTTGGGTTGAACACTCAAAATCTAGGGTTTTCAGTGGAATTGGAAGCCATAGGGATGAATTTGGTGGAGTTTGAATTCGTTTTTGGGTAATATGAATTTAAGAACCGAGTTTGGAAGTTTATAGGGAGTAAATCTTGCTTAAAATTGCCAAAAAACTGACATTTCAAACTTCGAAAACCGTCATCTCACCGTTCTTGCCGTCGGCAAGCCTTGAGAATTAATTGTCTGGAGTCTTGGTAAAAACTCGTCGTTGGCGGCTTTGAGCCCGCCGTCGGCACCCAAGGCAAAAATTTCACAGTTTCGCTCTGGTCCGAATGCGTTCCAATTTTCTCTATGGATCCAATTTTTATGATGATTCAAGGGTAAATACGAGTAGTAGAGTTCAATACTACCACAAACAAATGATAATTTCAAACAAAAACACTATAATTGCAATAAAAATAAAGATAACTATGGGTTGCCTCCCATAAAGCGCTTGGTTTAACGTCGTCAGCCCGAACTATTCAGATATTATTCAGGTTGACTGACCATTAAAACCTCTTTAAAATTTGATTTTTTACCCTCAAAATATGGCTTTAATCTGTGTCCATTTACTTTAAATCTATTCCCAGTCTTTTGATATTTAATTTCAACAGCTCTGTAAGTATAAACTCGAGTCACAATAAAGGATCTTAACCAACGAGACTTAAATTTCTCAGGTTATATAATTTCAGCTTTCAACCATTTCAAAATTTCCTTCTTGACTACTTCTTTCATCATTGGGATTAATCTCCTTTGTGGATCAACTCTTGGTTCATATTGTTCATCCAGTATAATTCTGTGCAAACAGATCAAAGGACTGATTCCTTTAATATCAGCTAATGTCCAACCAAAAGCTTTCTTATATCTTTTTAATGTATCCAAAAGTCTTTGCTCTTGTAAATCATTTAACTCTGAAGATATAAAGTAAAATGTATATGAGTTTCCCAGAAACACACACTTCAAGTGATTAGGCAATATTTTCAACTCAAGTTCAGGTGGTTTTATAATTGACAGAACTAGATTCTTATCAGCATTTCCTGTAATATCCAGCATCTCAAATCTTTTCTGAACATAATCTAATTCTTCATTTTTTATTTCGTCCAAAATAACTTCATCTTTATCTTCAAAATCTTTTTTTCTCTTCAAAGTATTCTTTAAAATGCTCGTTCAATAGATGTCAATAGTTAGGACATTAAAAAATGTAGAAGAATAATTATAATAATGCAGGATACAGCACAAAATAAAGGTTTAGAAGTAATAGATTTCTTGATTGTTAACTCTCATGGTTTATTCTCCCTTTTGAACATCTATCCTAGCTTTTTCAGAAGCTAAAAAAGGCCTCCCTAAAATTATAAATATTTTTTTATCTTCCTCCATATTTAAAACAATAAAATTCATAGGAAAGATAAATTTATCAACTTTTACTAACACATCTTCTATAACTCCCTTAGGATAAGTAACTGAACGATTCACTAACTGAAGAGTTACAGAAGTAGGTGAGACTTCTCTTAATCCTAATTTTTTAAAAATTGATAGAGTCATAAAATTAATGCTGGCTCCCAAATCACATAAAGCTCTTCCATAAAATCTTTCACTGATATCACACGGTATAGTGAAACTACCTGGTTCTTTTATTTTTTCAAGAAACTTTTTTTGAATAATTGCACTACATTCTTCGCTAAGTGCAACAGTCTCATTATCAGTGAGCTTCCTTTTCTTATTCAAAATATCTTTCATAAACTTCACATAATTGGGCATTTGCTCTAAAGCTTCTATGAAAGGAATATTTACCGTTAATTTCTTAAGAATTTCTATAAACTTGGAAAATTGTTTATTCTTTTTGTGTTGCTTCAATCTTTGAGGAAATGGTGGG
>NW_018165370.1:54102-54855 GCF_001263595.1 Phalaenopsis equestris
AGTAGTGATATGCCCCAATTGGTTTTCAATATTCTTGATAGCAGTTCCTTGATTTTGTAACTGGTTTCCTTGAATTTGTAATTGGTTTCCTTGATTCTGCAATTGTTGACCCATGTTCAGTATCAGCTCTTCCATAGACAACTTTCTTTCCTTAAATTGAGTGTTACTATTAAATCTTGGAGGATAAGAATGTCTTAAATTAACATTTCCTTGGTTGGATGAATTTCCCAATGAGTTTACTGGGTTGTTTGCCCATTGTTGATTTGTAGAAGAATTGTTATTCCAATTAAAGTTAGGATGACTCTTCCAACCTGGGTTATAATAGTTCGAATAAAGATTTTTGGGTCTATTGTTAATAGCATTTAAAGTCTAATAAGAAGGTTGAATATCCAAAAATTGCCTAAATGAATTCTCTTCCATCATAGTAGGTGTTGGAGAATAATTCATTCCATAATGATTTAATTTCTTTGATATTACAACAATCTGCGAAGCTAACACAGATATTGCATTAGAATCGTGGATACTAACTACTCTTTTAGGATTTACCCTTTCAAAGGGCCATTGAAAATTCTTGGTAGCTATCTCGTTTATTAACGAATAAGCCTCATCAAAAGATTTTGACATTAAAGAACCACCAGCCGCAACATCTATAATCGATCTAAGAAATCCCACTAATTCATTGTAAAAAGTTTAAATTATCAACCAATCTGGTAACGAATGATGTGGGCACTTCCTAAGAAGATCTTTAAATCT
>NW_018165370.1:55147-57352 GCF_001263595.1 Phalaenopsis equestris
TATAAATTAGGATCCATTTGGTGTACCTTCGAATTGATTGTTTTGTACCATTTGGATAACAGCAAGTTTGAGCTCAAATGAATTAGCAGCTACATCAGGATTTTGGATAGATAAGTGAATTGCTGTAGGATTTGTATAATCTCGTAGAGGTCTAGGTTGATGTTCATTTTCTATTCCTTGATTGTTCACATTGTTTTCCATTGTGTTAGGATTTCTAGGTTCTTTTCTTAGTTTTCTAATTCTCCTAACAGTATGTTCTAATTTCAAATCATAGGATATAAGATTTTCAGGTCCAAATTTATGCATACAATTGTAATCAGTACACAGAAAATAGTTAACTAAATATGAAAATAAGTTGCAATTCAAGTAAAAATTTTCTAATAGTCTGGTTTTATATATGCTTAAAAATACAAGAATTTGATACTGCTAGAAGATTTAAATCCCCGGCAACGGCGCCAAAAACTTGACTGCGACTTTATATATACTTAAAAATATAAAAATTTGATATTGCTGTTAGAAGATTTAAATCCCCGGCAACGGTGCCAAAAACTTGACAACGGTTATAGATTTAATAAAAATGTGTATAAAATATTCAATAATTGCAAAGTCACACTTATCAATGCAAGTATATGTATCACTCAAATAGTATATGGCTATAATGGAGTATTGGATATCGATCCCACATGGAGTAATATTAGAGGCTACGAACTAAGATTTAAAAAAATTAATACTTAATCACAATAATATAGTTCAAATTGCATATTTGTCACTAATAGGCAATTGAAATAAAAATATAATTTTAATAAAATCTTAATTAACTAATTCTACTAATAAAGTTTATAATATGAAGTTCAATATATAAGAAAGCATCATTCTCCTTGTTAAGAAATTTAAGTTAATGGATAAATTGAATCAGTTCAAATTGTATTATGTCACATAAGAGCATACCTAATCTTTACCCTTAGGACCAGACATAAAGAATATTGACTAAATGAATGAGATTCTGATGTTGGGGCAACCAGAGTAAAAATTGGATGCATCGGGTAGTCGATGTTATACCTAGCGCTTCGTGGGAGGCAACCCATGGTTATCTTTGTTATCTGTTTATTGTGATTATTGTTATGTTGGATTGGATAATAGTGAGATGTTGGACTTTGATCTGTGTTTGATGTGTAAGAGTAGATTGGATTAATGTTGTGAGGTAATTACTTCGTCATGACTAGATTTGTATATGATTTCTAGTAGTAGCAGGTTGACAAGTTTGTTATGACTTTGAGCATTACCTTAAATCATGTAGTTTTTGTACTTGAGACACTCCATGTAAACTCTATTACTTCCTTTTATCTGACTTTATCTTCACCGGGTAAGGTCATGAACTTACTTAGTGAACAACATCTGGATGAACTGCACTATATTTACCAGATTGTGTATGCCTTAGACTTAGAGTAACCCTGGACTTGTATGCCTTAGACTTAGAGTAACCCTAAAATTGGTAACAAATGAAGTAATTTTAGTCCTTGGGTGATAATGATACAAGGTTTTATAATACACCCACTTTATTTGTGTAGTTTCTTCAATTAGAAATGTGAGTAAAAGGGAGATCAAATTAACCTCATTCGTTGTTTATTTATGAATCTGTGAGTCTATGTATTGGATTTTGTGTGTCTATGTTTGTAAGTCAAGTTAAATGAGTCTTTATAGATAAAAAAACTTATCTCAATATTTTAAACTTGTTAGTAATATTGTAAACTTGTTAGCATCCAACAATTCCTTTATGAAGTTTAAAATGTGTTACTGTTTAATCTTCAGTTTGTACTTGTTCTACTATTTAAAATTCCTTTGTAGTGTTATGTCAAACATTATGTTTAGGCTAGATTTATTTTCTACTGCAATGTTCTACCATGTGTTATTTGTTGATATTTTTGTAGGATGTGTAGTAAATTGTAAAAATGATCTTTCCCTGCCGCATATTTTTGTACTTCATTGATACACATGTTTGAGCTTAAGTTTGGGGGGGGAATTTAAACCTTACTTATTTTCTAAATTATCACAAATAATTTTTTATTTTATTTCTAATGATTATTGTTATGTGGAGTCATCTTAAGGATGTTAAAATTTTAAATATAGAAATGGAGTAGGAAAACTTAGTTGATATTTTAAGTGAAAAGGATGAACCTAGAGTTAAGGATATTTAGTTGAGAACTT
>NW_018165370.1:57655-58000 GCF_001263595.1 Phalaenopsis equestris
GAATCACTCTGTCCAAGGATGGTTGAACAGATGATTCTGGAGGTCAAAAGAGTTGACCATATTTTCCCAAACTAGAAATGGGTAAAGTATGCCAACAGAAGAAGGGTAATCTGGTCCAATGGGATATGGACACATTACCGATATATGAAGATAATATTTTCTTGATTTTAATGGAGAGAAGCTCATCCCCAGCGGAGTCGCCAGAAGCTGTCGGCACTATTTTTGGTGTGGGGTTTGCCCGTAAGAAGCTGTCGGTCATCAGAATTGAAATCCCGTTGCCCGCTTCGGAAGGACATAAAAAAAATTTAATTTTGGAAAAGATGAAGTCAAACTGACCCCATAATT
>NW_018165370.1:58158-58661 GCF_001263595.1 Phalaenopsis equestris
TATAAGAAATTAAATAGGGTTTATATTATGCTGGGTTCGGGAAAAGCTTCCTATAAGGGCAAGCCCCTATAGTTAATTACATCTTAGGTAACAGAAGTTACTTAAGAACACTCTCAATAGAATCAAGAAAAATTACCTTCAAGGAGTTCAAATGGTGAGAATTTTTCAAAGATATTGGATGGAGAAATATGAAAGGGATTGGTTCAAATTTAGAACAGTTTGTTTTGGAGTCCAAAGGAGGAGATACTAGAGGATGTCACGGATCCGAAGAAAAAACTTCGGTGACTTCCCAAGCTATCCTATTATTTGGCTTCAATTTGGGAGAAATTCTTTAGATGTTTTATCCTGCAATTTTTATTTATTAGGATTTACATTTGTGTGAAGCAATCAGCACAAATAACCTTGAAAATGGGAGGATTTAAGTCATGACGAACGACAACCTCGGAATCCTAAGGCAAGTTTAGGGCTTAGATTATACAACAGGATTGTACAAATGCCTAAAA
>NW_018165370.1:60147-89204 GCF_001263595.1 Phalaenopsis equestris
AAATTACCCACTTCCCATTTTAATTAAGCCTAAATGTTTATTAAGGCCAAAATGTCCAAAATTACCATTTTGCCCCTAAGGGTCCAAACTTTCATAATTTGTCAAATTTAAGTCCAATGACTTTGAAATTTTTATGTAACCTTACTGATAGGTCAATTAAGACATCAGAGGAGATAATGTGAATTTTCACAATTTAATTTAATTCATATAATTATTTTTATGCATAAATATGCATTTTTAAAGAAAACTTCAAAAGATGATCAAGAAAAATTCTAATCACTTGAAATTTTTATGTGAGCTAGCCCTAGACTAGAAAGTCCTTTGGCCAAAATTTCATAATTTTTTGATGTTTCTGTGATTTATTAGAATTAATTGAAGTTTTGGGGACTTTAATAAAAATAAAATATTTTATATGTTGAAAAATATATTTTATATTTTTGAAAAATCTTTCTGAAGTTAGAGAACTCAGAAAAATTTATTTTATATTTTTCTGATTTTTATTTATTTTTCTAGAATTATTTTGGTGAAAATTCTATTTTTAAGTCTTAAAAATCATTTTAAGGCTTAAAAATAGATATCTTTATTTTTAAATCTTGGAAAAATATTCCAATAATTCCTAAGTGTTTAGGAAGTAATTTGAAACATTTTCAAGAGTTTTAATCAATCTTGAAAATAGAGCTGGAAGTTAGGGACTGACCTCGAATATAGCGAATCAAAAACATAGGACTGATTCAAATATGTTAGAATTAAAATATAGGGACAATTCTCAGAAGAGAGTGTCATAATTTAGGTACCAACCTCGAATATGGTGAATCAAAAATATAAGACTGATTCAAATATGTGACAGTTGAAATTTAGGAATCAATTCTCGAAAGAGTTTGTTGTGTTGAATTTGCAGAAATGTGTGATGAGAAAAAGTTGATTTTGTTTAATAAGGTTTGTAGAATTTTGTGAGGCTTCATGCATAATACAAAATTCTGTTGTGATGTGAAGAGATTTAATGCATATAAAGATGGTTGTGCTTCGCGCACAAAGAGTAAGAAACTCTAAAACCAAGAGAATCCACTCAACAGATTCATTTTCTTCTCTTGTTGTCTTTATCACATTTAATTTTTCAAAATATGTCTTTAAAATTTTAATTTTAATTTGTTGATTTCAAATGAAATTTGTTTTGTTGCTTATTCATTTGTGATTATTTTTGTTAGAATTTTATTTTTGTTAAAGATTTGTTGTTTCGTTCTTTATTCATTAAAATTCTAAACCAACGCGTGGTTCATGGCTTCCATCCATCGTACAAAAAGGCAAACGAAAAACACGACCAGCACACTTCTGAGAGAAAGTTCCATTAATCTACTCCAATGAAAACATCACAGATCAAACATAGGCTGACGCCTCAAAAATGTAAAATATATAGTCCATATCAAAATACATCTAGAACATCTCATGCCATGTATACATTGTAGGCTGAGTATGTGTGATACATATCATGTTGCTGCAAAAAAAGTGAACCCTCTGACCATGTGTATCATGTATGAAGAGCTCCAGATCGAGCAGACATTCTAAGCCAAGCTCCAGGACAAGAGTTCCATTTACATGTACTTAGAGGTACAACCCTCTCATAGCTGGTACGATAATAGTTCTTATAGCTCGGGTTTGGCTAGAATCCATATGGCGTTATGTTGTCGTCCATTCTATGGAAGGTTACAGACACCCTATGGTGCCGCACCCCTGGAATGCAATGCTTGGTGACATCTGCCCCGTTTCCTTTCAGAACTAAAATTGAACCAACTGGCAATGGAATCTCTACGACTCCTCTGAACTTTCCAGGGCTGACAATATCAATCTCTTTCCCAAATAAAATAATGCTTTTTCTCATGAATGAGACCGTGTAGAAGGGCCTCACAAAATTGTGGTGGTCTATATGGGGAGGGATGTAATCTCCCCCATCATAGATGTTTATTATAAAACTACTCGGGATGCAGGTAGCTGGCAGTATGTTCCATCTGACCATCCTCTTGATCATCCACTTTATTATAAGAGGTAGTGGATCTACCTGGTCATGTTTAAGGATCCCTAGCAAATTTTCCTGTCTGTCATTTGTAAAATTATAACAACAGCCACACTAAAGGGGGATTCTTCATTTTCCTCTCATCCATTTCTTCGGCTCAGTGTATGTTCTTTCCATGAGAAAGCCAGCTTGGCCTCTATCCCTCAAGTCAAAGATGCAGTCAAGAATGCTTCTTTCCTCACTTTTGGAGAAGACCTTGGTATACAACTCTAGGCCTTCTAGTATGTTGATGAATCTTCCTTGGACTTTCTCATAAAATTCAAATTCTCTTTTATTCATCTTGCCCATTTTGTAGTACTCCATCGTACTAGGATTCGATAGCTGTCGCGGGCGTTCCTCCATCTGAACATCGGCAGTAACGCAAACTAGCACTGGCTGATCTGGAACATGAGATTCGGAATCTAGAGGGATGTACGACCCTGGGCTCCATGGTATATGTTGATCTGTCCCAAATGGGACGTATGGCACATCAATCAAAAAATTTGGAGTCTGAGATCCATCGGTGGTGGAGGTATACTCTTCCAATGTACTGAAGCATCGTAATTGTAGAACATTTCAATCTGGGCATTCTATAAATGCCACGTGGCTGATGGCCCTGCAGGTATCTCAACCTTGCAAGTCAAGCAACCCGTGCATAAGGCATCTAAAGCTGAAGGTTTCTCTGGCCCTGTGACAAACCCCGATTCTTCATCTGTGGCGGGTAGGCTGTAAGAATTTTCTTTCATGCCTGGCTCATAGATATGCCCCTCAGAAATAGGGGTGAGTAAATTGTTTGTTTCTCTCCGACGTACGTTCTTCTCATAAAAAATCCCTCTATTTTCTGCGGCTAACTTTTCTGCGTTGAGTTCTGCGAAGCGAAGCGTCTGGCAGTTGTTCATTGTTGGCGGCTACCAGGCCTCCAGTTGGTGTAGCTATCATGGATTACAGATGGTTGGGTCCCTCCCTCGGGTCCTGCTCTATCATCATGTTCTTTCTTTTATGTGATGTATTGTCTTTGGCGGCCACCCTCAAAAGTAAAGGCAACCCCTCCTTTTCTCGACAGCTGACTACATTCATCAGAGGACCTTCAGAGTCCATATCGACTTGGTTAAAGTCCATGTTGAAGTCTATGGTGCCACCCTGCGGCGCCATTTCCTCTTTTAGGGCGAGGCTCCAGTCATCTTTGAAATCGAAGATCAGCCTCTGTCCTGACATTTTTCTGCAGACGACAAGAAAAATGTCAGTGGGCCAAAACTTGGAATGAACGAGAACAAAACAAAGTATTTATTAAAGTAAATTTTAGCTTATTTTAGTGAAATGAATTTTTTATTTATGTATGATTTTTTTTTAATTTAGTGGAATATTAAGTTCAACAGTAGAAAGGATAAAATTTGAAGTTTAAAATTTTTCTCAAAATTTTCATTATATTAAGGTTAATTACAAAATTTGGACCGGGTCATAGAAATTTGGCCACATAGATAACCCTAAAATAATCAAAGTTTCAAAGTTTCATAGCAAGAGGAGGCAAGCGGCATCAGGTTGCGTAATAGGTTTTCAGATATCGCCCATTTAATTGTAACATGGGTCTTTCGCCCCAGAAGTCCACTAACTGGTAAACTCCTCCTGTGTAGACCTTTTCAACAACAAATGGTCCCTCCCAAGTTGGCTCAAAATTTCCACCTATTTTATGGCGTGCAAGAATAGGCCTTTTGAGCACAAGTAAGAGGTCACCAATTTTTAATGTCCTTGGGCTTGTACCATCTTCACCTAGTAAAGCTCCAACTGTTGTTGTGCTTCTAGTCATTTTCCCTCTAGACCCTCCAGTTCTTCAAGTCTGAGTTTTGCACTTTCTTCGGTTGTGAGCTGATTGACAACGACAACTTTGAGAGATGGTGTCTGGATTTCTTACGGTAGCACAGCCTCGGACCCGTACACGAGCAGATAATGTGTACATTGAGTGGGAGTCCTAAACGTTGTTCGATAGGCCCACAAGGCTTCTAATAGTTTGTTGTGTCAATCCCTTTTGTTTTCATCGAGTGTTTTATTTAAAATTTGTACCAGTGTTTTTTTGAATGATTCAGCCAGACCATTCGCTCTGGGATAGTAAATTGTAGAGTATCTCCAATCTATCTCATGTCTCTTGACAAAACTATTGATCTTTATGCTTTTGAAAGTTGCCCCATTGTCGGAAATTATTCTTAGCGGTACTCCAAAATGGTAGACAATTTGGCTTTTGAAAAATTGAAGGGCGTGCTATGTCGTGACCTCACGCAACTGTACTGCCTCTACCCATTTGGATAAGTAATCTGTAGCGGCAAGTATAAATCTGTGCCCTTTAGAAAATGGAGGGTCAGATTGAGGGTCTATCGAACCTATTATGTCTGTGCCCGAACACTCGAATGGCCAAGAGGCAACAGTTGGGTGTAGCACATTCAGAGGTTGGTGCAAGACCACCCCATGTACCTGACATTGGATTGACATTGGTGACATTTTTTAGTTGTATCCACGCAGGTTCACATCATTGTTGGCCAATAATAACCGAGTCTTTTGATCTTTGTTTTCATTTTTAGCCTTGACTGGTCAGTGCCACACAATTTGACATGTACTTTTTTGACAATATTTTGTGCTTCGGCTTTGCTCAATGACCGTAGCCACGTTTTGTTGAATGATCTTCTGTATAAATCATTTCCCATCAAGGCATAAGACATAGCCCTTCTTGTGATGTGGTGTGCCTCAGACTTGTCTTCTAGCAGCTTTTCAGTATACAAATATTCTATCAGTATGCAAATATTTTATTAATGACTTGCGCCAATCTTCAATGATCTCAGCAATCACAATTATTTGTGTTTATTGCTTCTTTTTTTTTGAGTTTGTGTAGAGCTTTAAGGTCGACCTGAGATAAGACTCATCTTCCTTACACTAATATTTCAATGGAATCTTTCGAGGACATGCCATTTCCTTAGCAAGTTTTGCTAGAGTGTCGACATGGGAATTATCTCCCCTAAGAATTTTGTAGAATGTTAGATTGAGAATCTGCTCCAAGGGCTTCATCGTGTACTGATGGTATTCTGCTAACCTTGATTTTAGAGTTCTGTGTTGTCCGACGACTTGCTGGATGATGAGTTTGGAGTTGCCATAGATGGCAATGTTCATTATATTCATTGAGATTTCCATTCCCAATCTGGTGATTAAAGCTTCATATTCTGCTTCATTATTGGTGCACGGCTCTGTCAGGTAGTATGAGAACCTCAACATACCCTTATCTAGCGTGATAAAGATCAAAATGATCCCTGCTTTTCCTGGTATAACTGTGCTTGATCCTTTGTCTTTTCTGGCTGACGAAGCACCATCGAAGTACATCTCCCAGCATTGCGCACTGGAGAATTCCATTTGTAGTATTTGCTCATCTGGTAACTCATTGTTGAGAGAGGACCCAGCTGGCAGTGGGTGTGTAGCGAGAAAGTCTGCTAGTATCTGTCTCTTGATAGTATAGAGAGGAACAAAAGTTATATCAAATTGTAATAAGATCATTGAACATCTTGCTAAACATCCAGAGAGTGTTGGTCGGGTCATCAGATATTGCAACGGATTAACTTTTGAGATTAGGGTAATCTTATGAGAAAGCATGTAATGTCTAAGTTTTTTAGCAGCAAAAATTAATGCTAGACAATGCTTCTCAATAGGTGGATACCTTATTTCCATCGGTATTAGGCGACGACTCAAGTAGTAGAGTGCATTTTCTTTACCCTCATCGTTGACTTGGGCTAAGAGGGCTCCAAGAGAGTCGTCTAAGGCTGTAGTATAAAGTATCAACCGTTTCCATGGAATAGGGGCTGCCAAAAAAGGAGGTGTCATTAGATATTGTTTAATATCCTTAAAGGCCCGCTGACATTTCTCTTCCCAGACAAATTTGACATCCTTTTGAATTAATGTCAAGAAAGGCTGACTGACACCTACCTGAGAGATTAGAAATAAAGCATCTCAGATATGCCAATTTCCCCTGGAAGGAACGTAGTTGTTTCAAGGTTTTAGGAGGAGGCATTTCCAAATAGCTTCAATTGTATCCGGGTCGATCTCGATTCCCAAATGACGGACAACAAATCCCAAAAATTTCCCAGAAGTAACGCTGAAGGCACACTTTAAGGGATTCATTTTAAGGTCATATCGTCGTAACCTCTCGAAGACAATCCTCAAATCATATAAATGGTCTATTTTTTGTTTACTTTTGATGACCAAATTATCCATGTAGCATTCTACTTGGTTATGGATGAGGTCGTCAAAAATCTTCATCATTCCACGCTGATATGTTGCTCCAGCATTCTTTAGGCCGAACGACATCACTATGTAGCAGAAATTTCCAATCGGTGTTCTGAAGGATATAAGTGCTGCATCCTTGGGAGCCATCTTGATTTGGTTGTATCTCGACGATCCATCCATAAAGGAGAAAATTTTGTGTTGAAGCGATATCCACCATCATTTCTGGTATTGGTAGTGAAAACTCGTCCTTTGGACATGCTTTGTTCAAATCTCTGAAGTCAACACAAACACGGATCTGTCTATTTTTCTTCTTAACAGGTACAATGTTAGCTAACCATGTAGGGTATTGTTCTTCTTTTCCAAAGTTGGAGTCTATTAGTTTCTTCACCTCGGCGATGACTTGTTGTTCTATTTTAAGGTGCATTCTCCTGGGAGCTTATTTTACTCAGGTTATATTCTTGTCCACCCAGAATTTATGAACTGCAACCTTTGCTGACAGTCATGACATTTCATCGTAGCTCCATGTGAAGCAATCTTTGAATTTTGTTAACAGTTTGATCAATTCTGAAGATTCTTTGTCATTTAGTAGAGAACTTATAAATGTAGACCGGGGTTGTTCTTCAGTCATGAGGTTAATCTCTTTCAATTCATCAATGGTAGATTTAATTTCCTCCTCAAATTCTGGGGGAGCATCTTCTATTAGTTGATCAACTGAATCATCCTCTATACCGAGGCAATCCTCTTCTGACTCACCAGTAAAAATCATGCAAAATTCATATTCATCCACTGGTCCGACTATACCAAATCCGAGATCTTCTTTTAAAATTGGAGTTCGACTTTTAGCATTCCATAATTTTTCAACTGAATCATCCTCTATACCGAGGCAATCCTCTTCTGACTCACCAGTAAAAATCATGCAAAATTCATATTCATCCACTGGTCCGACTATACCAAATCCGAGATCTTCTTTTAAAATTGGAGTTCGACTTTTAGCATTCCATAATTTTTCAAAAGTTAAAATTTAGCTTTTGGCATTTGTTTTGGTAGGTGTCCCTATTGAATTAACATTTGAACATAAGACGAGAAGTAACCAAAAGGCAATTCCATAAATTCAGTAAGATCATCATCAAAATTTACATGTTTTTCAAGCTCAGTAGAGGTAGAAGCACAGTAAAATTTGATCAACTTTGTACCAACACTATGGACTTCCTTGACCTCTAAACTCTCAATCTTTTAAGGGAGAATCGGAGTAAGGGTCATAGCATTCACATAGTGGTTTATCTGATCATACATTATTTCATATTCATTTTTCTCTGTATCTTTTAGGGATATCTTGTGCAGAGGTTTCTTCCATTTTGTCATCATTATCTCATCTTCAGAATGGTCTTCATCACCAATATTGATAGTTGGCCTAATCTGTTCAATGATCAAGTTGATTCTTCCTCGTCCAAGTCTCCGGCATCGACCTCGGGGGTGCGAACTAAAAGAACCTTCACCCACTCGTTGTAAGAGAGTGGTGGAAGATCACTGAAGCAGAGTTGAATGTCCTCCTCTTTGTAATTCTTCTGAATATTCATCTTTGTTTGTGATAACTTCACGAGAGAAGACAGTCTTCTTTGGAGGCGCATAGTAGGCAACATCTTCATGGATACCAACTTCATGCACTGAAAATGATTGTAGTTCTCCTTTGATGCAATTTTCTTGACCATTTTTGTAGTATTTGATGCACTGGTGTAGAGATGATGGAACCATATTGTCTTCATGAATCCATGGTTGAACCAACAGGGCGTTAAAAGAGGTCTCCCCGTCGATGATATGAAATCTAGCGGTTTTCACGAGTTTTCCAACCTTCATAAGTAATGTAATTGATCCAAGGGCTCTTTCTCCCTTTTGTTTAAATCCACTTAACATCATTTGTCGGCCATAAGTTCTTGTGCTTCAATATCCAAGTAGGCTAATGTTCGTAGGCTCATCAAGTTAAGAGATGCTCCATGATCTACTAAAACTCTAGACAACACAAATCTACCAATGTTGACAGAGATTTAGAGTGGATGGTTGTGGTTGGCGGTACCGAGTAGCAATTCTTCATCTGTGATGTGCTGGCAAACTGAGCTAAGCAAATTTCTGGGTCAAGCAAAGCTGTAACCAAAGACTCTCTCATCTCCTTTGACAGGATCGGAGCGTCGTAGCGTCTTAATTGGGCCTGCAACTTTGTAAGATGAGCTAGCATGTTGTAGTCTATTTTGTATGATCCTCCAATTTTTTCTTGATCATGTAGTTCTTCCACTAGTTCTTCCACTGTAGTTCTTCCACTAGTGGAGGTGGGGGTATCTCCTCTCGACTCATTATCTACTTTCCATTGTCTGTTGAAGCTGTTCTTTGTGGTAACACTTTTTCGCTCCTTAACTTATGTGATTCCTTCTTCTTGAGATATCATTATTGAATCTTCCAGTATCTCCTCTTTATCAGAAAGATCTAGGTTGATGGTAAGCAGTGTACCGTGATACTCGAGAATTGGCTCCTTGCTATCAATGTTGTCGTAAACGGTGTCATTGATGTCTTCTTTGGACTAAACAATGAGTTCACCGAACTCAAGTATGATTTGAGGATCATTTTGGGGATCAAGATCAAAGCTAGATTGGTTATAATCAGTTACATTATCACCAGAAACAACTAAAACATAGCTGAAATCACAATCATTATATTCATAAAACCCCGGAAGGACAAAAAGGTAATCGTAAAAAGTCAAGGGTTTGAGGATTTTCTTCCCCAAATCCGAGACAACTAATCTAGTAGAGGTAGCCCCTATCCTACCCCCCGTGCTATCAATCTGTGCAGTGAAGCTTTTCTTCTTCTTCTTTATCCTTGATGATGATGGCTCTTCTGACGAACCCTTCATCTTGGGCTTGATATGCTGAGGACTCTGAATGGATGCTTGTCTTGATTTAGGCTGGATCTTGTTCAGTATTTTCTTAGATGATCTACTCCAGACCTCATCCAATCCTCCTTCGTTATTTGTAGAAGATTGTTTCGATGAATCCTATATTTGATTGAGAACCCTTTTGAGTTCGTCCTTAGTTGTACTCCATCCATTTGTTCTAGTATACGGATCGAATGGGGAGATTGGCTCGGCTGAAATCATATTTATGGAAAATTTTTCAAGTTTTTATAAGTTTTCTTTCAGGATCGTTACGTTCCATTTTTTAAGGTTCCTCTTGAGCCAGTCCTTAAAGACGAAACATTCTTCTATAATTCTTCTATAGTGTGCCCCTATAGTGTGCCCAAGAAACTGGTGGTATGGGCAATAATTTGGTTCATTCTTCCTATCCACCTCTTGGAGCTTTTTCGGGTCTGGTAGACTGAACTCCGGCTTCTTCATCAGACTTCTAAATATTTCAGGTATAGCTTCATCTTTGAAAGAATGCACCGTTTTACGTCATTCTGATGGGCACAATTTCTTATCCCCTGTTCGAGGTGATCTTTCTTGAGGCGGTCTCTGGTTCGATTGACTACTCTATTTCTGAGCATACTGTGATGAAGTCTGGCGAGGATCTTCTGCATATATCTTCATCGGCTGCTTTCCTTTGTCGATGGTTACTACTACTCCTGATTTCTTTTCGAACACTCTGGTTACCTTAGCCTTTTTGTATATCTCCATGTGTATGATTTCTTCTTGAAGAATGCTGGCTTTACTGAGTAGCTTCTCGAAGGATTTGATGGTGAGTTCCTTAAGCATGAAAGCTACTGACCCATGTATGCTCTTGAGTAGAATCTCAATCGCATGATGTTCCTGTAGCTAAGGTTCACATTTCATGCTAAGGTTTCTCCACCTCAAAATATAGTCAACCAAGGTTTTGCTAGGCTTTTATTTTTCCATCATGAGCTCTCCAATAGACACATGATGTTGCACCCCGACGAATCTTTTCACAAATAGCTGAAAATACTAGGAAAATATTTTAACTGACCCGTTGGGCAAGTCAGCGTACCAGTCAAAAGCAATTCCTGACAAGCTGCTAACAAACTGTTGGAATATTAAAGCTTCACTATTCCTTGTGTTTCCACAACTAGGTAGAAAATGTGTTATATGCTGCCTGGGATTTACAGTCCAATCAAATATCTTAAAGTTTGGGGCCACAAAACCCTTGGGGAAATGCACGACATTGAATTCTTCCGTGTAAGGTCTACCCTTTAGAACCAATGAACCACTCCTAGATTGGGTTAAGGCGTCTCACACTTGTTCAACCATTTACTTGAACTCTTTCTCTGACATAGCACCTGATCAAGAATCCTTTCTATGTTGCTCGTCTCAATTTGCCGAAGCAACCTCACTTCTTTCATCTGTGATGTGTATGATCTCCAGTTGATTGATCTCTAGAGAAGACAATTGTGGTGCTTGTGATTGTCCCTAAATTGTGGCCATGGCGGTCATGGTTGTGGCCATTTCTTCTATTCTTTTCTCCAGTAGACTAACCTGTTCATCCCATCCCTTAGGAGGATAGCCCTTAGGAGGATAGCCCTACGCAGCTCATCTACGGCGTTCTCTTCGGTGTGAGGTTGAGCCTCGCCCGCAGATGTGGCGACTCTTATTTTAATTGCATGGACATCCATGAAATCTTCCTCCAAGTAATCATTGTAGTCAAAATTTTTGTCATCGCTATCGACGGTAACTCCGTGTTCCCGAGCTAACTCAGAAATCTCGATCTTGAGCCTCTCAACTTTTTCTTCAATTATTGATTCTTAGATCATTTTAAGATCTAGAGGACCCTAATGGACATCCTCTACTTGTTCCTCCATCTCGCTGGCTATTGTTCCGACGATGTCAAATATTTCAGACCCTGGCTTTATTCCATGTGCTTATCCCACGGGCTTACCGGACTTTATCAGTGTTGCGACCTTGGGTACCCACACCTTTTTCTTTTTTGACAATGATTTCTCAGGACAGAGTGTCCTAGTAGAAACATCGGTATGTCGAGGAAAAGTATGCTCCCCATGGTGTAGACTAGCTACAGTGCTAGGTAATCGCCTTGTCTTTGCTAGGAATATCTCTATAAAGGGTGACGGGTAAGATTTTTGAACCCAGTCTCGACTTAACCAATCGACAGCATGCGGTCCTGGTGGTGGTATAATCAGTAGTAATCACTACAGTATCAACTTTGTTCCCTAAACGGAACCAAACGCGGAACCAAACGAGGATGCCCAAACGAGGATGCGAGTAGGTGACACTCCAGTTGTCTGGTGAGACTGTATGGCAGACTTGACGTCCTTCAAAACTTCCTTCTTCATGCGAGGGGAAATTTCATGTCCCACTCGTTTAAGTAACTTGCTAACTGAACATCCTTCATTGACAGCTAGCCTTTTGAAAATTGCACTGACTCGGGTGATAGGAGTGAACTTCTTTCTTGATGTGCGACAGCGATTCTCTGGATACTCTCATATCCATCGGTATCTGTCAGAGGATGGAATCTATTCCCTCGTAGGAGTGGATTCCCTCGTAGGAGTCCCTCGTAGGAGTGGATAAATTTCTGGTAACACTTCTTCATTTTGATGAGGCTCCACCTCAACCGGTGTCTCTTCAAGAGCTTGGGCTTTGATGGCCCTTCGAACCCTTCTTTTACAGTTCATTTTTTTGGTTCGGGTCAGTGGTACAGTCCTTGAGCTTGATCCAATTTTAAACACGGGTGGTGGGACAGTTAATCCCTCTGTCGGATCTTCAATAATCATTACTTCTTTCCCCTTAGCAGCAGCGGGGATAGCAGGTTTGGCGGGTACCGTGACGGTAGTAGTTTTGACCTTCTTGCAGGCAGTGAAGTCTTGAAGGTAGTTCAGGTTGAATTGTATAGATGGTTCCTGTATTTTTTGAGTGGCAATCTTCATCACTACAAACGGGTATTTCCCGAGGATGACCTCGAAATCTTTAAATCCATCTCCAAATTTGATGGTAGGAGCGAGGTTGCGGGATTCATGGCTCGTTAGCAGGTTGTAGGAAAAGGTCAGCGTTGGGTAGGCCATTGCAGCAGGCTTGAAAATACGGCTAAAGCCTCGTAATTTCTATTGGAAGCACTGAAAGTAGAGGTTGATCAGTAGACCGAGCGGGTCTTAATTTATGGGTATTTTAAAATTTTGTTTAAGAAAAATCAAGAGGTGAAAAATTTAATTAATATAAGAAAATTTTAAAGTGTGCACAACACAACATGATTTGGTTTAATTTTCATAATAGCAAATCAAATTTTGAAGAGAGATGTGAAGTATTTTAGGACCCAGTGCAGGACCCATTTAGTGGCAGACAATGCCCAAATGGAACTAGTCCACCAACACAACTATCGAGGGTCCGACCACACATGAAAATTTAAAGAGTCATTAATGGCATCTTGAACCCCTCTGTTCAAAGATTGTTGAACAGATAGTGTTGAAGTCCAAGGAGTTAGCCATACTTTCCCAAGATTTAAATGGGTAAAGTATGCCAATGGAAGAAGGGTAATTTGGTCCAAGAGGGACATTGACACATTATCGATGTGTGAAGATAAGTGTGAAGATAATATTTCTTGAATAATATTTCTTGATTTGTATGGAGAGAAAAGCTCATCCTCAGTGGAGTCGCCAGAAGCTGTCGACGCTATTTTTGGTTGGAGGAGTTGCCCATAAGAAACTCTTAGTCACCGGAATCAAAATCTCGTCGCCCGCTTTAGGAAAATATGAAATCAAACTGACCTCATATTTTTCATATTTTAAATGAAAGCGTGATGTACCTCAAATCCTATATCTATCCCGAAGGATAAACATAAGACTTGAGGATGAGGTTTGATCAAATAAATTAAGGATAATATGACACCCATTTGGTCTGTGAAACCTTTGTATTTGCCGACAAGTTTCACTATTTAATATAAAGAATTAAATAGAATTTATATTAAGCTGGGTTCGGACATGCTTCCTATAAGGGCAAGCCATTATAGTTAATTACATCTTAAATGACCAAAGTCACCTAAGAAGACTATCGATAAAAATCAGAAAATATTATCTTCAAGGAGTTTCAAAGGGTAGGACTTTTCAATGAGATCGGACGTAGAGGTGTGAAAGGGGATTGATTTAAATTTGGAACCTTTTAATGTAAAGTCCAAAGGAGGAAGAACTAGGGGATGTCATGGATCCAGAGGAGAACCTTGACGACTTCCCAAGCTAACTTAATGTTTGGCTTACATTCTGAGGAGAAATATTTAGGTGTTTCATCCTGTCAATTTTATTTGTTAGGGCTTACATTCATGTGAAACTATCACACAAATAGCCTGGAAGATGTGAGGGATTAGGTCGTAACGAACGACGACCTCGGAATCCTAAGAGGAGTTAGGGCTTATATTGTATAGCAGGGTTGTACAAAGGCCTAAAAATAATGTGAGGATTTACGTTGCATAAGCAAACAACCTCAAAGTTCTATGGCTCTATTGCTTATATCTAAGGAAGGAATATTGGTTTAGCTAGGGAAGACAGGTTTTGCTATTGAAGAAGGCCGTGTTGCCCACCATGCTAGCTCCATGCTCCTCGCTGTGACGAGTTTGAGTTTTCTACTGTGTCAAGTTATGATTTCCAATCAGGTGGCCCAATAGTTGAAGTTCTTTAAATTTTATGGGGCCATGTTAAAGTTGATTAGGGCGACACCGGTTAGAATCCTACGGTTCCCTCGTTCCGGCACCACTATTTTCTATTGGATTCACTTAGTCCAAATGAACTTACTAAACTCAACTTAATGAGTTCCATAATTTCATTTAGACCGTAGGAAGCCTTGTTAGCAACAGTAGGTTACCTCCTCCATTGAATTCTCGATCATCTGATAGAGACATCTTAAATTAGTCGCAGTTGTAGTTTTGTGTGATGTTTGTGATTAAATTTTGAGTTATTTTATAATTTGAATGGTGTGGCGGTGAATTTTATCTTGGTTGTTGATTTTAGTTTTAGTTTTGGTTTTGGTTTTGTGGCTATCCTGATAGTTTTTGTTTTCATGTAGGGTGACATCGTTGTTTAGCTTGCAAGTTTGTGTAAGAATAAGAGTATAGAATAAAAGTACAAGAAAGACCATACTGAATACTGTAAAAGCAGACCTAGCGAGTTTTCTTGTTCCACCACCTAAAACATTGAAGGCATGTTATGGCAGTTTATATGAAACATGGAAGTAAACTTTTGGCGACCTACCTAACCCTAGGTCATATCTTGGCGGGGCTTTATTAATTTGATTAAAGATAATATTTGTCAAGCAAAACATATTAAGTTTAGTATACCTCTGAGGTGTCCAACAGATGTAGAGAAAGAAGCAGGTCCATGCTACTCTCTCGCTGCCTGGTGGAAAATCCTGAGTTCTTTTAAACTCATTATGTTGCTTAATAATTCATCCTATAAACACCCTTAGTGCTCAGTGAGCATTGATTTCTAAATTATCTCTAAGAATAGGGCAATTATCAGTCGTAATTCAATTTAAGAATTATGTGGGTGAAGACCCTTAAAGAGACAAGTTTAAGAGACAGCCAAATTTTGACTTGGGCTTGTTTTGACTTGGGCTTGACTTGGGCTTGTAGTGTTTGAAAGATGTTTTAATTTTCAATGTTGTTTAATTTTCTAATCCTTATTTACATGAAACTTGATTTAGCCTAAGTCATTGCTAAACTCTTAAGATTTTAGTGAATGACTTAGTTATTGCAAATGAAATTGACTTATAAGTGATGGTGATGATTCATATTTTTCTATTTTTATTTTGTTCATCAAATAGGGTTATTAAATTAGTGAGCTATTAACACCCAAAATCATACCCCTAAATTTAGGATCATTTAATCAGCTTGACTCCCAAATTTATGTAATTTAAGGAAATTGCAAATTTATCCTTTTTAATTAGGACAAGTGAGGTTGGTTTCTACCAGTTAACCACTTATATTTCAAACATCCAAATATTTTAATTAGAATCAAAGATTTCCCATTTCCATTTCTGAAATTAGGCCTAAATGTTAATTAAGGCTAAATTTCTAAAATTACACATTTGCCCCTAAGGCTCTATCACATCATAATTCAACAAATTTAGTCCAAATGACTTTGGAATTTTTATCACACCTCACTCTTGGGTCAATTGAGACATTAGAGGAAAAAGTGTGATTTTTCAAAATATAATTTATCTATATAATTATTTTTAATGCAAAAATAGGATTTTTCAAAGAAAATTCCTAAATTGACCAAGGTAAATTCTAATGCCCTAAAATTTTTATTGGAGGTAGGCTTAAACTATAGAAGCCTTTGGACTAAATTTCATGATTTTTTTAAATTTTATTTGAATTTTAAGAATTATTTTAATTTAAGAGGTGTTTATTATTTATAAAATATTTTAAATGTAGAAAATTAAGTTTTATATTTTTATTAAATCTTCCTAAGGTCAAAAAACCTAAAGAAAAAAAATTTAGATTTTTTTTTAGTTTTATTTGATTTATTTGAATTATTTTTAGTGGAAATCAATTTTTTAGCCTTTAAAATTTATTTTAAGCATAAAAAAAACAATATCTTTAATTAGAAAACCACCAAAAATATTCCAACTGTATCTAAGTGCTTAGAAAATAATTTTTAATTATTTTAAATATTTAAAAATAGGCTAAAAATGAAGTTTTTATTTTAAATACTATTTTATTTTTATAAAACTCCCTTATTCACAGAGAACTCAAAAAACAAGTTTTCATAATTTTTTGAGTCATATTTTGATCATTAAAAATTATTATAGTGCCAAAAATAATATTTAACTTGAAAAATCATTTTAGGCCATGAAATAGACTCAAAATGCTTTGAAATTTTTATGGTGAGTTATCTGGATCCTAAACAATAGTAGAGATCAAAACTCAAGTCATTTTTTTTGTTTTTAATTTTCAAAATTAATTATCTTAGTGATTTAGGGTTTGTAAAGATTAGGTGTATTTTGAATTACTTGGCTCATGAGAAATTTTCCTAAAGATTCTCTAGTTAAAGATTCTCTAGTCATCCTAAAGATTCTCTAGTCATCATAATCCTTTCCAAAATTTCTTGGATTTTTCTAAGAAACATGCTAATTTCCATGATTAATTTAATCAAATAATGCACATAAACTTGAAAAATTCAAATAATGCTAATTTCCATGATTAATTTAATCAAATAATGCACATAAACTTGAAAAATATGATTCTCTGTCTAGGGAAGTCCTATCACTTTAGAAAAATCAAGGAATATTTCTTTTGATAGAGGATACAATATGCCAAAGATCCAAGCTATGATGAAATTCCTATATGCATGGAGAATCAAAAGATTCCTAACCCTAATGGATTTTTAAAGAATCAAACATGCATCAAATGGACATAAAATTTAATCCATATTATTCTATTATTTTCCTCTGTTCACTGAGTTATTCTCCCCTATTCACTGAGTAAGAGGGTATTTTTATTTTATTTTTGTGATTTTTCTACAGCAAGTCATGAATTTTTGAAGTTAAGGGTCATTTTTTGAATTATTTAAATCCTTATTTATCTATTAAATGTGCGACGCCACATTAGCCTACAGCGGCTCCAATGCTCCACGAGGTGCGCTCTCATTTGACGCTGTCATCCACCTCAACGCTGACTCGGCCCGTGGTTTATGTTCCGAAGCGCTGTCCGGCTTGATCTCGACCATCCATCTGATACACGCTCGATCAAACGACGGTCCGTCATCGTCCCCGATAACCTAGCCTAAGAACCGTTCATCTTCTAAGCTTGATATCTCCCTCATTTCTCAACAAAATTAAATGAATTTTTTTTAAAAATGCTCGTCTAGACTAGAGGAACATATCCATACAGTTATGATGGTCATGAAATCAACTCAAAAAAATTGAAGAGTTCAAATAGGCTCGGGAGGAGGAGAAGTTTTATACCTTTGCTCTAAAAAGTGAAGCTTCAATCAGTGGTTCTTGGCACGTTCGTTGGGGTCCAAGGAGGCTAGGGATTGAGCCTTTGGTTTTGGTGAAATGCATAGACCCAAATTCAATCAAAGCCGATTTCAGGTGTTGGTCTAGAGCTATGCAAGAGGCGATTTCAGGAATGTCCTGTTTTTGCCCTAATTTTCAAGCTCAAAATTAGGGTTACAGAGGGGGAATCAGGGCAATGGAGTGATTGGAAGGGCAATGGAGTGATTGGAATGAGGATTGGAATGAGCTGTGGAGGTCTCAAGGAAGCTTAAGGAGTGATTTGTAGGTCTCTCTCTCAGAAAATTTCAACTCCCCATCCATGGCCGTGGAGGTGAGTTTTTATAAAAATGGCTAAGGGGTGGCTCTCAGAGCCAAGGTTTAGGTGCATTGTGATGCTTAAGTGGAGGGCAGAGAAGCTCTATCATTTGATTTGAGTGAGGTGGCCTCTGTATTTGATTTAGGTGAAATTCAAGAGGGGGTGGCCCTCAGTTTTGGCTTCTACGGTAACCAGGCCTGCCACGGTAACTAGGCCTGCCTGCCATGGCGGGGGGAGGTGGCTAGGAGCTCAGGGAAACCGGGGAACCCGGGGTAATATGTCACATCAATTTAATGGGCTGAGGTTTAGTTTTGGAAATAAATCTTAAGCCTAAGCAAATATGGAAAACATATCCCTTAATTTTGGGGGACTTTGGTCCATGGCTTAGTTTAGGTGATTTTAAGAGATTTAGGCTGGCCACTAGGGTCCAACTAATGGCTGGGGGGGGTTTAATTTTGTTGATTTAATAATTTGGTGAATTTGGGGTAGTTAGGCCATCTTTAGGGCATGGGTTCAATGCGGGGTCAAGTGATCCAATCTTCAATGTGGGTTCAAGTGATCAAATCTTGGGTTCCATGTCAACTAGCCATGTCAATTGGCCTAATTGATTGATCAAGATTGTGCAGATGATTGTTATGAATATTTTTGGTGAGGAATTGAATTGATTTTGATTTCAATTAGTAATTTGAAGGATTTTTGAAATTTGGTCAATTTCGGCACGTTGGGCTAGACATGGGTCTAGGTTGGGCTAACCTTGGGCTAAGTCCAAATTGAATAGTTAAAATGATCAAGGGAGATGTTGTCAAGATTTTTCATTTTAGAATGCAGTGGAAATTTTGGAGCTAAGGCCATCAATTTGGTGAGATTTTGAGACATGGCCAATTTGGGGTAAATTTGGAGCTTTTTTAACTTAGATTGAAATCAATTGAAATTGAGGCTTCACCAAGGCCAATTGAAGGTCAAGTTTGATGTATAGGAATATGATGAAGGTTTTTAAACACTAATTGTGGCAAGTTGAGTTGGCCATGGGTTCAATTTGGTGGAACCAAGTCATGGGGCCAAAATTGGGGTTTTGATCTAAACCAAAATTAGTCTTAAATGATGCACTAATTGGGCTTGAATTTTGTCTAAATTGGTCTATCAAGAGTGAATTTGAGTTTAGAATTGAAATTGGGGTAAATTGAGACCGATTTGATAATTATTTGAAGTGATTTGGGGAAAATATGGGCTTTTCAAGGGCAATTTGGTGGCTTTGATCAAAAATGGTCAAATTGGCAAAATTAGGTCATGTGATAGTTGAGAAAAATGAAATTGGGAATATTTGGGAGGTTTTGGTAATTTTTGGGATTTTTTTGAATTTTTGAAATTTTGGGGTAAGGAGGGGTATTTTGGTAATTTGGCCAATTTTGGTGATTTTGGGTAGTTTGGGTGTTTTCAAGGTGTTTGAAATGATTTTTGAACCAACTTGGGTAATTTGGGTAAATTTGGGAATTTTGGCCGAAATTGGGGTCCCAAGGGTATCTAGGTAATTTAGGGAAATTTAGGGGGAAAAAGCTAGGTTGGGTATCTTTGTAGAGTTGAGGTACAAACCACTATTAATAAGCCATCGACCAATAGAAACCCCATTTTGGGTTATCTATGTAGTGGTCTTAGCCAAACCCTGCCCTAGGGCTAGTGGGTTTGGGGGACCACCTACATGAGTCTCCCAAAAGTATCAAGGGACCAAAGCCTAGAAGCTTTAGGGTTGTGAGTGATTGTGAGTGCAGGTATGTTCCTTAAGCCCTGAACCAACACCTAGGAACAACCCTAAGATCCAACAGTCCTAAGGGTGACTCTCCTTGAGCTCCCCCATAATGACCCCACCTACTAAGTGCTAGAAGTTAGGATCAATATGTGGAACTTCAAGTTGAGTAGAGAAGGGGTAGAATTTCTAATGGTGAGGGTTCCTTGTTTAGTTTTCTAAGAATAGTCAATAAGAAAGTCCTATGGCTAGACCTTAGGCTACTAAAGAGGAAAAACTAAACCTCAACCAAATGTGAGGTCAATAACAATCATCTACATAATGTTGATTAATAAATTGGGCTCAAAGTCATGGCTAGCCTAACCCAAGCCAAAGCTTTGGTCATTTGGAGCCACATTGGAACCATGCACCAAAATTGACCTAGCCATGTCAAATTGGTCAAAGCAATGCTTCTAAAGCAAAATTTTGGACCTTATTGACCAGGTTAAACCTTATGGAACCACTCAAATGAGCTAAAAACCAAAGGTACCCTAAATCAAGGGATTTGCTTAAACCTAAAGGATTTTTGCTAAAACTAAACACTTGCCAAAATAAATTGTTTTGACAGATTCTCCTGGCTCTCCTGACCTCCTGGCCACCTCTACCAGCCTTGCCGGCCGACCTAGTCACCGAAGGAGCTAAAACTATGAGCCACCACCCAATAATTCAAACCCAATTCAAACTTAGGGGCCACCTCATCCCATTTGAAATTTAGAGCCTCTGCAGCCTCCACATAAGCAACATTTTGCACCCATACATTGGCCTACAGAGCCACCCTAAGCCTTTTTCTTAAGCCTCACCTCCATGGCCATAGAGGGTGTGCTGAAATTTTCTGAAGGAGACCCCTCTAAATTGTTCCCCTAGCCTCTTTGAGACCTCCTTAGTGCAACCCAACCACTTCTCTGCCCCAATTCCCCTTACCGGAGTTAAATTTTTGAGCTCAAATCCTTGCCGGAGATAGGACATTCTCAACCACAGCTCTACAGTGCACCAAAATCAAATTAAACTCACCAACAGATTCACCACATTGAAAGAAGACAAAGCCCCATCAAATCCCTCTCAAAGAGAGCCTCTACATTAGACTTTGATCAACACCCAAATTTGGCCTTGATTGAATTTGGGTCTAGAGCTTTCGCCACGACCAGAGGCTCAATCCCTTGCCTCCTTGAACCTCCACGAACGTGCTGAGCACCTATGATTGAAGCTTCCCTTCTTAGAGAAAAGGTATTAAACTTTCCCTCTTCCCGAGCCTATTTTGATTCTCCATTTCATTAGGGTTAGTTTAATGGCATGTTTATTGTATGAATGTGTTTTCCACACTTAAATGAGTACATAGGATCAAAACCAAGGTCATTTGGTTGAGAAATGAGTGATATCTTAGGGTTTTAATGTTTACGGTCATGGGTTCACACTATTTGAGGACGATGATGTGGAGCCATTGGATCGCGCGTGTATCAAATGGAGGGCTCTGATTGTGCTAGATGGGAGCGTGGTTCATAAAGCATGGGCTGAGTCAGCGGCTACGTGGATGGGGGGGTCCAACCCGAGCGCGCCACGCATGTCACGCATGTTTTTGGAGCCGTCGTAGGTTGACGACGCGCCGCGTGTTTAACTAGAAAAATAGGGATTTAAATAATTCAGAAATGCTCCCTAACTTTAAAAATTCATATCTTGGTGTAAAAAAATCACAAAAATAAAATTAAAATGCCCGAGTGCTCAGTGACAGAGGATAAAAATGTGGAAATGGTTTGAAGTTTGTTTGATACATATTTTATTTTTAATTAACTAAATACCGTTTTGAGTCTCTTAACTCTCCATGCACATATACATTTCACTATGACTTGATATTTGTCATGTTGTTCTCTGTCATAGGGAACATTCTTTGATTTTTCCAAAGTTAGAGAAGATCTCTAGACAAAGATCCGTATTTTTCAAGTTTATGTCTATTATTTGCATAAATTAATCATAATAATTTTCATATTGCTTAGAAACAAATATGATATTGTTAGCCCTCAAGCGAGGAAGAAGTGAAAGCTTTGGAGTGAGAGCTAGTATCCTCCCAACCTAACCCTGAAATTAGGGACAAAACTCTGACTTTATATACTTGACAGAGGTTAAAAAATAGGATTGATCATATTTGGCATAATACAATTATATATATATATATATTTAAATCTGAACTCTTCGTCACAAAAACTTTGCTTAGTTTTTATAAGTTTACTTTTGAAATTTAGCAAATAGTTTAGTTAATTTAGTTTTTTTAACTGCATTTCATTTAGCTTACACTCAATTACTTTAGATTTGAATTTAGTATTTAAGTTTTGTGGTTTGAATTTTGTGTTTTACATTTTATCCATAAGAATTTCCAACTCCTTGTGGGATCGATACTTAGCACTCCATTAGAGCCCTTTATTACATGAGCGATATGTATACTTGCATTAATATTGTGGGTTTAACAGTATAAAGATTTTAAAAGATAAAAACTACTTTTACTAATATTACTTTTTTGGAATTGAATTGCATAATTATTATTAGCGCTGTCGTTTGGGTTTTGTAATATTGAAAAATATTTACAAAACTAACACACAAAAAATCGCGCATCATGTATGTTATAGTATTGAATGATATTTACAATGCATGCACAAAATCCTGTCATCAGATTCTGAGGCTACAAAGGAGGATTAGGATAGTTTATTTATATTTGGTTACTGAAATATCTTTGAACATGTTAAATTATGTAAGTATAGTTTAGTTTTTTCTTTGATGCATTGGGTTTTTTTCTATTATTAAGTTGTATATTAAAAGTTATGCTTTTATTACAAAACTACATATGCCATCTGTCAGTAAGCCTTCTATTTGTAAAAGCTATCAGAAAGTCTATAAGTTACAAGAGAGAATTTGCAATGCCTTATAAACCGTCAAAAAGCCGTCAGATTTTTATTAACCAATTAAATTTTAATTTGTATCGACGACATGTGACCATCAGAAACAAAATAAATTCATGTATTTTAGTAAATTGTAAGCACCAAGTATGTCAACTAATTTTTTTTAATCATTTTATTTTGCAGTCTTTACATGAAAAGTTGCAACTATCAAGATTATTAAGTTCATAATGGTGGGATATGTTCATCCAAAGATTTTTTAAAGAGAGATGGGTAATAATATTAACATAACATATTTATAATGTTTCATCAAACAAATCAATTTGACATTAAATATACATAATTTTAATACAAACAAAAGCTTTGCGATGATAGAGATGGAAGCGATTAACTCCCAAAGATTGTAGTATAGAAACAGATGACAAGGTGTTCGTGACTGTAATGGATCTTTAATAGCCTAGAATGATACAAACACGGAGGTTTAGAGTAATTTCAACACAATTTTTTTCCTCGCAACATGATAATTTTAGGCAAAAGCAGTAGTAGGTTTACTTCAACACAGAGGACATGCACTTCTTATGAACTGAGCTTAGATAATTGATGCAATAAATGTAGTCAAATTATCAACCACACGAAGGATCACACTCGATATGCCAATTCTTAAATACTTAATTATTTTATTTCATTTTGACACTGTTAATACTATCATTTGATTGTGTGTTTAATATTAATTGTGATGTAATAAACCTTCATCTAATTAGTGAATTGTGAGAGAATATAAAGCTGCGTCAAATTTTTTTTATTTTATGCAATTTATTTAAGGCATGTTAGTTTATTTTAAAGTAAGTAGTTGGATGTTGAACTCAAGGACTATTAGATGTTTCGATGTTTACGGGTTGCTACTTGCTAGTTCATACATTTTTCAAGGTTTTTGCTTATTTTGTACTTTTTCTAAGTAGTTGGACACTGAACGGATAGATTGATACATATTTTGAAATTTAGGAGATATTATTTCTATTTCTTATGTATTATATGTTCTTTTTTTGTTCATTTGCTTTTTATATTTGGGGTTTCTGCATGCTTAACACAAAAAGCGTAACTATATAAATTTTATTTCATAAATAGTTATATTATTTTATATATAAATTTATTGAAAATGTATATAATCTTAAAAACGAATACATATATTTTGAAAATTTAGGAAGTTATCAACAGTTTAAATAGCTGCATAGCTTTAAGAATAAAAATTACAATTATGTTCTTCACACCTAAAACCTTTCCTCAATGGATTGAAAACTGCTACTAAAAGCTTTTGTAGGTCTTAGAAGTTACAATAGTCTAAAAGCCACTGCAATGAAAATAGTAGAGAATTTTACTGCTGCACTAGGCTATATAAAGTGCGACAAAAATATTTTTCATAGTAGTAAAAATCGAATTATTTCACTCATCAATCCAATACTTCGACATACATGCATGATTATTGTCAGACTAAAACCTTTCGTTTATGCAATACATGCTTATCACCTAACACGCATTAAAAAATAAATTTTCGCCGTTAGTTAATTGTTCCCATCGGCTGTTTCGGCCGGCAAATTGTGGACCTGGATCACCTACGGTCTCATACGTGCCATGCTTGGATCTACCTCACATTATTATATTGAAGGAATCTTATCAAGTAACCCGAATTGTCTTGAGGAAGTAGATCTAGAAATTAGTATATGAATAAATAAGCGGTAGTTAAACTTACGTAATTGACTTGAAAATTCAAGCGAAAATTATTATAAATGTACGGACGTAATTAAATAATAATTTAACACAGGAGATAAACTCCGGCCGACAAACTTCGCTCCAAATCTCGTGTTAACTTTTTTGAATTTTATCACTTTTAAATAATTTTAGTGGGATCCAAAAAAGTGATAAATATACACATTTATTAATAATCATTGAAATACAATTTAGTTTGATATCGAAACATTCTGATTGTATAAAGCATTGTTTGATAACTTCAAATCATTTGACTGACTAATAACAAAGCAATACGCAAAATTCCAATAGATCCAAAAGGCTGAAAAACAAAAGGCAATAAATGCATTGAAATCGAACCAAAATCAAGCTGGGCCATCATATCCTGTACGTACCGAATATGACAGAAGGAAAAAGCAATTGCATGTTCATGGGTTGAGACGCCGTGAACGTGTACTGCAGTGACACCTTAACTTGCGTGCCCATGCTACATCAATCCTTGTCACCATATTTCCCCGTCACACTTTTGGTGAGCGACTCCATGGATTGAAGATAACGTGGGAAACATGACCACATGTGTTTCATTTCGTACCTGAGCTTCACCTCTCAATTATCCATGGTATTTTTTTTTTATGATCACTGTAAAACTATTTTGTTACTTTATTGAAACTAATAAAATTCTGGTTGGAGGAAACTTCGACCAGTCTCAAAAATATTTCCATAATGTACATTAGATATGTGGTTGTATGAATCACAACGAAATTCAACAAGTCACACGAAGAGAATGGTAAAAGACTGAGCAACCCAATATCAAACCAAACGACTGAATTATGGGCCAACAGAGCCTTAGTCCAACCAACACATGGACCGTCGTGCACCTATACCATTAACAACTTAACCAGTACAAATGACATTCGCAAGAACAATAATCATTGGGTGGGAACTCCTATATAGATTTGTCAATCGAAGATAGACTGTCTGTCAGAATAAAATAATGTGTCATCTGTCGCATGGAATAATTCTTTCGAAGGACAATTGGTCTTCACAATATATCCCCCAGAAAAAGACAACTAAAGATAGTTCAGTCAACGTAATAACTTTATTGCTAACCGAACGAATATCACATGACTAAGCTAAGTAGTTACAAATATGCAATGTTGTTTAAGGCAGTTACAGATATGGAATGAAACATTAGCGGTTGCAAGATTAAAGTATGCCCAATTCGGTTACGAATATGGAAGGTGTAATGGCTAAGAAATAATTCCAACGTTCCCATTAAATGAGGCACTATCATATAATTTATTTGACCATCACAATGACTTATAAATACGAGAGTCATTTCTACAAAAAAAACAACAATTTTTTTTTCTAGAGAATTAGTGTTATTTGTGACTTATTATTTATTTCGCCATTTTTCCCCCGTTCCTCTCATCTAACCAACACTCAACGTGAATCGAAGAAAATCTTGAGGTTCGACACCCTAAAAGGTGTACTGAGCGTGGAGTCATGCCTTCAAAAAATAGAAGAATGAAGTCACCAAGGACAATTCTTCAATATGGAATTTGTTAGAGAATTCAAGAGCTCCAAGATGGGATGGCTTGTGGGAACGGTACAACAAATTCAAAAGCTCTAAGTATTAAACCACGTGGTGCTTGAGGGGACGGTGCAATCTCTCCTACAACAAAATCCTCCAGCATTTGAACCCAAGATAACCAGGCAACTCAAGAAGTCCAACACTTGAAAGAATCACAACACCAAAATGGGCTTTGATCCAAATGAGACATAGGTTGTAAGATGTACAAATAAAAGTGTATTTTTTGGTTGGACAATACATTCTCAGAGCAGATTATTGATGCAGAGTCCCAGAAAAAGTTCATGGTCCCTGCTTTAGATTCATACATGGGTCAGACCATCCTGTGGATTATATTGCATCCTTTTGATCGACTAGATGCCATCTCAAAGCTTCATATGCGTTAAATTATCGGCCATTTTACATCATGCTAAGGGATTCATCCCTAAAATGGTTCAACACACTCCCTGTTAAATGATTTCTTCCTTCAAAGATTTCAAAAAGTTATTTGTGTCGCAGTTCACACACACCCAAAAGCCTCGCAATAATTATTGGATTTATAAGCATTTAACCATAAATCAAATGACATCATATATGACATCTCAAATCCCTAAACAATTTTCAAAATTAAATTAAATACATGAAGGGTTATCTTATAGGTCATTCATGACCCATAAGTCCTATTATAAACCATGACACATCATCCTTGATAAAAGACAAAATTTCATTATGAGGTAATCATGAAGGGAGGAGCTTATGTGTCATTTCTTCTTGAATGATGGAATGGAATGAAAGTGTGGTAAGCTCAGCTTGCACCTCCATCACCCTCTAATAACAAAGAGACTAGTACCAACCTCATTTTCTCATAATTAAGGTAATCATGAGCTTAATATAATGAGGATTGATGAGGAATGGTATGCGTCATCCCTTCCTCAACATCATTAAATGAATCACAAAATTTACATGGTGAAGGTTCTATCAGGCTGGTTAAGTTGCCATTCACCACCACTCAAATTTGCCAATTGGAAGGAGCCAAAATTGGATCCTAAATTCTAACCTAAATGAAAAGCATAAGGATAATTGATCAAAAATTTTATCCATAAATTAATGGATCTTAGAACTTATCCTCAAAGTAATCTAAGGATGAGAGCCACCTCCCCTGCATAGCCCTAAATCAGGAACCCACCATTAATGGCTATAAAAGGAGCTTATCGTGAGCTACAAAGAAAAAAAAATTAAGGAAACACATACGCATTGCTCAATTCCAAATGCTTCCATTAACAAATTTCCTCCTCACTCTATAGGCAATTGATTCTCCTCTAAATCAAGCCTTCAAATCCATTGCTCTCTTCCAATTTAGCCAAATCAAAATCCCTAAAAATAGGACTTCTTTAGGGTCCAATAAATATCCCACCCAATCATTAAATTAACTCCTCCTACACATTCCCTAAGGTGTAAGAAAAAGATTCCAATTAAAATTGGATCCTCCCTTGAGCTCTAACCTGGTTCTACATCAAGTTGTGACCCCCTTTTGGTGAACTTTTGCTTGGATCTAATTCCACCCCAATATGAACCTACCAAGAGCTCTGAAAGAACCTAACAATCGATTCTATCAAATTTGATTGAGGCTTCACCTCATCAAACAAAGGTATGACCAATTTAACCCAATTTGTGTTTGGTTTGGACCTTTGTGAACTGAACAAATTCAAAACAACTACAAATCCATATGGATATGTTTGTTTTGTCATGATGAAGCTTATGAAACAATCGCCGTGAGTTTTCATCAAGATCCAAGTGAGATCTTACGCTTAGATCGTTGACGGTCCACGGGAAACGCTTATTTGGGAAAGATGACGGGATGTCGTCCATTTTTATGTATTAAAAATGGACAGTCGAGATCTCGTCGGACCGCGGTTTCGTCCATACGAACAATATAAAACCGCAGGCCACGTGGTGGTCTGCTTGGAAATCTTACCCAATCAAATAGCGCCGTGTCAGAATTTGGAAAATACGATGTATGAGTCAGCGGCTGTGTGGAATTTCCTCTAAGTAGGAAATTCAAAAAAATTTAGAAAATTACCAAATCTTCAAAAATTCATAACTTTTCACACAAAAATTAAAAAAATAAAATAAAAATACCCCTAAACTCAACATGAAAAGGACAAGATTATAATGCCAATATTATAATTTTATCCTTTATATTTAATTGTTAAATAATTAAATACTCTCTGGAGTATTTTAATTATTAAAAATTATTTATAAGACCAAAAATATGAAACTTTGAGGGATTTATCTCAATGCCCTTAGGAATCCTCCCTGATTTTTCCAAGTCTAGAAAAATTCTTTAAGACATGATTTCCTAATTTTCAAGACACTTTGTAATTATTTTTAACAATAATTATAAAACATGAAAATTAAGGAAAATAAAATTGGAAAATGGATAGGAAATTTAAGGTGACAGACAAAAACTTTAAAATCACAATTCTCAAACCATTAGACAATTTAAAATGACATATTTACGTTATGGTAAAAATTTTTTAATTTTGAATTAATATTTTAAACCCTTAAAATCCTCTCCTCGCCATACTTAGCTCATTTCATCATGAGCTAAGTCAATATTGAGTCTAATTCAAAATAGACTCAAATTAAACTTTAATTGGGTCTAAACATCGTTACACATAATTAAACCATGAAACCTTAATTAAATTGGGTTTAATAAAAAATTAAAACTTAATTAAGTCTAAACCTCATTTAGACCAAATAAAACCTTAGTTAAACCTTAACTACATTAGGTTTAAGTTAATACAAACTTAATTAGGTTTAAACCACCTTTAAACCTAGTTAAACTCTAACTACATTAGGTTTAACTCAATACACGTCTACTTAGGTTTAAGCAACATTTAGAACTAATTATACCCTAGTTAAACCTTAACTGCATTAGGTTTAACTTAACAAACCCTAATTATTTCTAAATAACATTTAGACCTAATTAAACCATAGTTAGTCCTTAACTACATTAGGTTTAACTCAACAAATCTTAACTAGGTCGAACCCTTATTAGACCTAATTAATCAATTAAAGCTAAGTTAGGTTTAATTAATCTTTGAACATGATTAGATTTAACCCATATTGTCTAATTAATCAATTAAACCTTACCTAAATTAGGTTTGATTAACCTTAACTTAATTAGACTTAACCCTTATTAAGTCTAATTAATAAATAAAACCTTACCTAAATTAGGTTTAATTAACCTTAACCTGATTAGACTTAACCCATATTAAGTCTAATTAATCAATTAAACCTTACCTAAATTAGGTTTAACTAACCTTAACTTAATTAGACTTAACCCATATTAAGTCTAACTAATCAATTAATCCTTACCTAAATTAGGTTTAATTAACCTTAACCTTGTTAGACTTAACTTATATTAAGTCTAACTAATCAATTAAACCTTACTTAAATTAGGTTCAATTAACCTTAATCTCATTAGACATAACCCATATTAAGTCTAATTAATCAATTAAACCTTACC
>NW_018165370.1:89256-99578 GCF_001263595.1 Phalaenopsis equestris
TCCATATTAAGTCTAATTAATCAGTCTAATTAATCAATTAAACCTTACCAAAAGTAGGTTTAATTAACCTTAAACCCAATTAGACTTAACCCATATTAAGTCTGAGTAATCAATTAAACCTTACCTAAATTAGGTTTAAATAACTTTAATCTATTTAGACTTAACCCATATTAAGTCTAATTAATTAATTAAACCTTACTTAAATTAGGTTTAATTTTCCTTAACCTAATTAGACTTAACCCATATTATGTCTAATTAATCAATTAAACCTTACTTAAATTAGGTTTAGTTAACCGTAACTTAATTAGACTTAACCCATATTAAGTTTAATTAATCAATTAAACCTTACATAAATTACGTTTAATTAACCTTAAACCCAATTAGACTTAACCCATACTAAGTCTAATTAATCAATTAAACCTTACCTAAATTAGGTTTAATTAACCTTAATCTAATTATACTTAATCCATATTAAGTCTAATTAATCAATTAAACCTTACCTAAATTATGTTTAATTAACCTTAACCTAATTAGACTTAACCCATATTAAGTCTAATTAATCAATTAAACCATACCTAAATTAGGTTCAAATAACCTTAACTTAATTAGACTTAACCCATAATAAGTCTAATTAACCAATTAAACCTTACCTAAATTAGGTTCAATTAACCTTAATCTAATTAGACTTAACCCATATTAAGTCTTGCTAATCAATTAAACCTTACATAACCCTAATTAGGTTTAATCATTTCCATGAAAACCTAATTGAGTTTAACCTAACCTAAAGTCAAGTTAACCCAAACATCAGGTTCAACCCATATTGAACCAAACTTAACCAAAACTTAACTTGAGTTTAACCTAACTTAAATTTAAGTTAACCTAAATATTAAATTAAACCTTAAATTTCAAATTGAACTTAGAACAACATAAACTTCAGATTCAATCAAAATTAAACTTAACTTATCTCAACTCTTATGTTCTACTTACAGTGAACCTAAATACCTTAAGTCTTAACTACATTGGACTTAAAACCAATTAAACTCTTAGGCTCTACCTACATTGAACCTAAAAAGATTGATATTGGTGAGGAATGTAGTGCAAAAAGTTTATGGTGTTGAATTCATAAATGTGTGTCATGTGAAAAGATTGATATTGGTGTATTGGTGAGGAAGATGTGTAAGGAAGATGTGTAAAATTTTGTAAGGTTTTATGCAGATTGTGAAATTCTACAAGGATATGAAGAGAATCAGTGCAGATAAGGATAGTCGGGTGGCGCAAGCAAAGAATAAGATGCCTTGAAATTGATAAAATCAAGTCAACAGATTTATTTTCTTTTCTTGTTGTTTTTATCACATTTAATTATCAAAATACATTTTTAAAATTTAATTTTAGTTGGTTGATGATTTTTTTCAAAGGAAAGTTTTTTTATTATTGAATTTTATTATCATCAAAATATTTTTGATTGCTTTGTTCTTTGTTCATCGTAGTATGAACCAAAGTATGCCTCTGTGGCTTTTATCTATTTCACAAAAAGAGTAATTGAACAAATATATAAAATCTTGAAATAGATTTCATTAATCTACTGCAATAAGTGTTACAGATTGAGTGCAGGTCAAAGCCTCAAAAAGTACAATTATGCTGACCGAATCAAAGTACATCCAAAAAATATCCTATGTTGAGTACATATCATAGGCTGAGCATGTCTAATATATATCATATCTGCTGTGACAAGATGCAGTAAAAAGGAATTCTTTGAGTGCCTGTCTCTGGTGGGGAAAGCTCCAGATCGAGCAGACCTAATAAGCCATGCTCCAAGAAAAGAGTTCTTTTTTCATATGCTTATAGGTGCAACATTTTCATAGCTCATAAGGCAGTAGTTCTTCTAGCTCCGGGTCTGGTTGGAATCCATATGACATTTTGCTTTCATCTATCCTTCGAAAGGTCACAGACACCCTACGGTGTTGCACCCCTAGAATGCAGTGTTTAGCGACGTCTGTTCCATTTCTTTTAAGAACCAGCACCGAACCCACTGGTAGAGGAATCTCCATGGCTCCTCTGAACTCACCAGAGCGAATGATATCAATTTTTTTTCCAAACAAAATGATGCTCTTGCTCATGAAAGATACCGTGCAGAAAGGTCTCACAAAATCATGATGGTCAATGTGTTGAGGTATGCAATCACCTTCATCATATATATTGACAATACAACTATTGAGAATACATTCAGCTGGAAATATGCTCCATCAAACCATTCTCTTAATCATCCACTTTATCTTGGGGGGGTAGCGGATCCACCTGATCATGTCTCAGAATCACCAGAGGATTTTCTTGTCTATTGTTAGTGAAGTTGTAATAGCAGCCACATTGTATGGAGATCCTACCCTTTCCTCGCATCCATTTTTATCGCTTGGAATAGGTTCTTTCCATCAGAAGGCCTGCTCGATCTCTGTCTCTCAGATCAAAGATGCAGTCAAGAATACTTCTTTCATCACTTTTAGAGAAGACCTTGGTATATAGCTCAAGCCTTCTAGTATATTAATGAACCTTCCTTTAACTTCTTCATAGAATTCAAAATCCCTTTTATTTACTTTACTAATTTTATAATATTCTATCGTACTGATGATCGGAGGTTGTTGAGGATGTTCCCTTATTTCAACGTCGATGGGAATCCAGGCTGGTGTTGTCTCTGCCTACAGCGGAATGTATGACTCTGGGATATATGGCTTTGTACCAAACGAGACATATGGTTCTGCATTCATTGGGTAATCTATGGTTTGAAATCCATCATCAAAGTATACATACTCCTCTAAAGTATTGTATCACTTAAGATGGAGGACATTGCATTTCGGGCACTCCACAAATGCTCCTGTAGCTGATGTACGTGCAGGTTTCTCGGTGTTGCAAGTCAGGTAACCCATACAAGGAACATCTGAAATTGGTGGAATCTCTGATTCTGTAACAAATCTGGACTCATTGTCTGTAGTAGGCGAACTGGACGAGGTCTCTCTCGTGCCTGGATGATATATATTCCCTTCAGGATTAGGGGTGAGCAAATTTTCCGCCTCGTTCTGGCATCTTCTCTCTCCACATAAGAAAGCCCTATGCTTTGGCGGTTAGCGTTCCTACACTGAGTTCTCCGTAGAGGTGCCTATGACAATATTTTATCATTGGCAGTGACTAGGCCCCGGTTGATGTAGCTATCATAGACAGTAGGCGAATAGTCCTCTCCATTGGGACTTTTTGTACTATCACATTTTTCCCCTTCAGTGAGGAACTATTTTTGGTGCCGAACTTTAGTAGCGATGGTAGCCCTTCTTTTTATTGACGGCTAACCACGTCCATTAGAGGACCCTCATAGTCCATGTCAACTTGACTGAAGTCAATTTCAAAGTCTATGGTGTCACCCGACGGCGCCCTTTCCTCGTTGAGTGCGAGGTTCTAGCTATCTTTAAAAGCAAAGATCAGCCTCTGACCTGACATTTCTTTGTAGATGACAGAAAAAATATCAGTGAGCTAAAACTTAGCATGAATAAGAATAAAATAAAGTGTTTATTAAAGAAAATTTTAGTTTATTTTGGTGAAGAAGTCAAGTTGGTGAGAAAATTATTTATTTATGTATTATTTTGTTCAATTTAGTATAATATCAAATTTAAAGGAAGAAATGAGTAAATTGAAATGTGCAATTTCAAAAATTTTCATTATGTTGAGGTTAATTTTATTACAAATTTTTTGGACCCAGTCACAGATGTTTGGCCAAATAGATAACCCTAGAACAATCATATTTTCAAATTTTCAAATCAAGCGATGTCAAGAATTTCAGGTTGTGTAATTTCTTCAGGTATCGTCTGTTGATTGGCAGCATGGGTCTTTCACCACGGAAATCCACTAGCTAGTAAGCTCCCCCTGCGTAGACCTTTTCTACAACAATTGGTCTCTCTTAAGTTGGCTCGAATTTTCCACCTATCTTGCGGCGTGCCAATGTGCAAGAATAGGAATTTTGAGCACGACAACAAGGTCACTAAGTTTGAATGTCCTTGGGTGGACCAATTTGTCCTGAGCTTGTACCATTTTTACTTTGTAAAGCTCCAAATGTTTTTATGCTTCTAGTCATTTTCCCTCAAGACTCTCTAGTTTTTCAAGTCTGAGTTTTGCATTTTCTTCTGTTGTAAGCTGGTTGGCAACAACAACTTTGAGAGATGGTGTCTGAACTTCTAACAGTAGTACGGCCTCAGACCAATACAGGAGCATTTAGGGTGTGCACTGAGTGGGAGTCATGAACTTAATCTGGTAAGCCCATAAGGCTTCTAATAATTTTTTGTTCCTCTCTTTTGTTTTCATCCAGTATTTTATTTAAAATATGTACCAACCTCTTGTTGAAGGCCATAACCAAACCATTTTCCCTAGGATAGTAAATTATCGAATATCTCCAATCTATCCCGTATCGTTTGATGAAATTGTTGATTTTGGTACTTTTAAAGTCTGTCTCGTTATCGGAAATTATTTTTCACATACTCCAAAATGGTAGACAATGTTGCTTTTGAAGAATTGAAGGACGTGTTGTGTTGTAACCTCTCGTAACGATACTGCCTCTGTTCATTTTGAGAAGTAATCTGTAGCGACGAGTATGAATCTATGTTCTCTGAAAGATGGAGGGTCTATCAGACCTATTATGTATGTGCCACATCGCTCAAATAGCCACGAGGTGACAGTTTGGTGTAGCACATTATGACTTTGGTGCAAGACTACCCCATGCACTTGACATTGGTGACATCTTCTTGCTGTATCCATTCAGTCAGACATCATTGCTGACTATTAATATCTGAGTCTTTTGATCTTCATTTTTATCTTCGTACCTAATTAGTGAGTGCCACACAATCCAGCATGTACTTTTTTTACAATATTTTGTGCTTCTTTTTTGCTTAAACATTGTAGTCATATCTGGTCGAATGATCTTCTGTAGAGGACGTTACCCACTAAAGCGTAAGTCATAGCCCTTTTTGTAATGTGATGTGCTTCAGACTTATCCTCTGAAAACTTTCCAGTTTGCAAATATTCTATCAATGGCTTACGCCAATCTTTGTTGATGTCTGCAATTGCAACCATCATTTCTTTTCATCTTACAAGCTTGTGTAGATTGTCAAGGTTAACTTGAAACAAAACTTATCTTCTTTGTACTGTGATATCAATGGAATCCTCCGGGGGATACACCAGCTCCTTAGCAGTTTTTCTAGAGCGTCAACATGGGCATTATCTCCCCTAGGAATCTAGTAGAAAGTTACATTGGGGATCTATTCCAGTGGGGATCTATTCCAGCAGCTTATTCCAGCAGCTTCATGGTGTAACGGTGGTATTTTGCTAGTCTTGGCTTTAAAATCTTGAATTGTCCTGCGCCTTGTTCGATGATGAGCTGATAGTCGCCCTATATGGCAATATCTGTTTTATCCATTGAGATTGAAAACTCCAACCCGGGATATTTTCTAAAAATAAAATTATATTTAAAATAAAAACTTGATTTTCAGCCTATTTTAAATATTTGAATAATTAAAAATCCATAAAGAATAATTAAAAATCCAATCCATAAAAATCACAAAAATAAAAAAAGTCATGGAAATGTTCTAAATTACTTCTTAATCACTTAGGAACAATTAGAATATTTTTCCTGATTTTCTAAAAAAAGATATTGAATTTCAAAGCTTAAAAATAATTTTTAAAAAAGCTAAAAATGAGCTTTCATTAAAATAAATTCAATAAATCAAGAAAAAATTAAAAAAATATGAAATTTGCTCGTCTAAGTTCTTTAACCTCAGAGAGATTTTTCAAAAATAGAAAACTTAATTTTCACCACCTAAAATATTTTATATTTATTAAATAGCCCAAAATTTAAAATAATTCTAATAAATTACAGAGAATTCAAACAATTATAAAATTTTATCCAAAGACTTGTCTGGTTTAGGTCTACCTAAAATAAAAATTTCAAGGATTTAGAATTTACCTTGGTCAAGTTAGGAATTTTCATTGAAAAATCTTATTTTTGCATGAAAATAATTATATAAATTAAATTAAATTTTGAAAAATCATATTTTCTCCTCTGATGTCTTAATTGACACATGAATGAGGTAGGATAAAAATTTCAAAGTCATTTGAATTGAATTTGACAAACTATGAGGTGTTAGAGCCTTAGGGGCAAATGTGTAATTTTGGAATATTTGCCTTAATTAACATTTAGGCTTAATTCAAGGAGGGAAAATGGGTAACCTCTAATTTTAATTAATTTATTTGATGTTTGAAACACAAAGGGGTTAATTGGTAGAACGAATCTCAAATTAAGATTAATAAAATTTTAAATTATTAAAATTTGGAAGTTTATTAAAATTAAATGATCCTGGACTTAGGGGAATGACTTTTGAAGCCAATAATTAATAAAATTAATACCCTATTTTGGTTTTCAAATAGAATCCAAATCATGAATCATGACCACTTAAAGCTTAACCCTTTTCAAAACAAATTAAGACACTCACCTAGGTCTTAAGGGCTTAGTGGTGACTCAGGCTAAATCAAAAATTGATTAAATAAGAATTAGAGAGATAAACATAATTAAATCAAACATCCTTGAAACACCGCTAAGCCAAATTAGGATTAAAAATTTGGCTAAGTGTTAAAATTACATTAACTTGCCTCTTTAAGGGTCTTCACCCACATAATTTTCAAAATTAAATGATAAGTGATAATTACCCTATTCTTTGGGATAATTGAGACACCAGGGTTCATTGAGTAATAAGGGTATTTACAGGATGAACCATTAAGCAAAATAATAAGTTTAAATAGACTTGAGGCTTTTCACCAGTTGGTCAGAGGGAGGCATGGATCTGCTTCCCCCTCCTAACTTGTTGGATACCTCAGAGGCCTATTAAACATAATATTCTTCGCTCAATGAAATCATCCTTAATTAAACTTTAAAGGAGTCACTAAGATATGACATAGGGTTAAGAAAATTTTCAAAATTTTACCTTTCCTGCTCTTCACAAAGCTTAACCCTTTTCATAATTAAACTTTTAAGTTTCAGGTGGCAGAACGAGAAGACTCGCCAGGTACACTTTTACATTTTTCAACGTTGTCTTTCTTGTACTTTCTTACTGTACTTTTATACCTACAAATTTGCATGCTAAACAACGATGTCACCTTGAATGAAAACTAAAACCATCAGGATAGCCACATAACCATAACCCGAAACCAAAACTAAAATCAACCAAGATAAAATTCACCGCGACAACATTCAAAATATAAAACAACTCAAAATTTAATCACAAACATCACATAAAACTACAACTTCAACTAAATTAAGACGTCTCTATCGGATGATCGGGAATCCCTCGGAGGAGCTTACCTACGATTGTTAACAAGGTTTCCCATGGTCTAAATGAAACTATGGAACTCATTAAGTTGGGTTTAGTAAGTTCATTTGGACTAAGTGAATCCAATAGAAAATAGTGATGCCGGAATGAGGGTACTATAGGATCCTAATAGGTGTCACTCTAATCAACTTTAATATGCCCTCATAAAATTTAAAGAACTTCAACCATAGGGCCACCTGATTTGATATTATAACTTTACACTCCGAATAACTCAAACTTGTCGCGGCAAGGTGCTTGGAGCTAGCATGGGGGTAGCACAGCCATCCTCAACAGCAAAACCTATTTTCCCCAGCTAAACCAATCTTCCTTCCTTAGACTTAAAGAAAAAAGCCATATGATTTCTAGGTTGCTTGCTTATGCAATGTAAATCCTCACCTTATCTTTAGGCCTTTGCATAGCTTTGCTATACAATATAAGTCCTAACTCGTCTTAGGATTCTGAGGTTGTCGTTTGTCACGACCTAAATTCTCACATCTTCCAGGCTATTTGTGTGATCATTTCACACCAATGTAAGCCCTAACTAATGAAATTGGCAGGATGAAACACCTAAATATTTCTCCTCAAAACTAAAGCCAAACATTAGAATATCTTGGGAAGTCACCGAGGTTCGCCTTTGGATCCCTGACATCCCCTAGTTTTTTCTCCTTTGGATTCTACAATAAAATGTTCTAAATTTGAACTAGTCCCCTTTCACACCTCTACGTCCAATTTCTTTGAAGAGTCCTACCCTTTGAAATTCCTTGAAGATAAATTCTCTTTATTTTTTATTGAGTGTCTTCTTAGGTGGCTTTGGTCATGTAAGATTTAATTAACTATAGGGACTTGCCCTTATAGGAAGCATATCCAAACCCAGCTTAATATAGACCCTATTTAATCCTTCATATTAAATCATATTAAATAGGGAAACTGGGAACTTGTCGGCCAATACATTGGTTTCGCGCAGACCAAACAAACATCCAACTTTCCTTAGTTTTTTTGATCGAGCCTCATCCTCAAGTATTGTGTTTATCCTCTGGGATAGATAATGGATTCGAGGTACAGTGCTCTTTCATTTTAAACTATGAAAAATATGGGGTCAGTTTGATTTCATACTTCCCATACTTCAACGTCCTTCCAAGGCGGGCGACGGGATTTTGATTTCGATGACCGACAGCTTCTTACGGGCAACTCCCCTCCAATCCTCGAAATAGCGCCGACAGCTTCTGGTGACTCCACTGGGGGCAAGCTTTTCTCTCCATACAAATCAAGAAATATTATCTTCACACATCGGTAATATGTCCATGTCCCTCTTGGACCAAATTACCCTTCTTCTGTTGGCATACTTTACCCATTTCTATCATGGGAAAGTACAGATAACTCCTTGGACTTCAGGACTAGCTGTTCAACCATCTTAGAACAGAGGGGTTCAGAAGGCCATGAAGGACTTTAAATTTTCATGTGGGGTCGGACCCCAATAGGTGTGTCGGTGGACTAATTCCACCTGGGCATTTTCTGCCACTAATTGGGTCCCGCACTGGGTCCTAAAATTTTTCACATCTCCTTTCCAAATTTGATTTGCTATTTTGCAAATTAAACCAAATCGTGTTGTGTTGCATGCACTTTGAAATATTAATTAAATTTTACACCTTTTTAAATAAAGATGTTAAAAATACCCATAAATTAAGACCCGTCTGGTCTACAGATCAACCTCCATTTTCAGAGCCTGCACTAAATATTTCGAGGTTTTTGGCCATATAGCTAACCCTAACACTTTCTATTTTAGAGCCCACTGCAATGGCTTACCCGACGCTGACCTTTTCCTCCGACCTGCCAATGGACCGTAGCGCCTATAACGTCGCACCCACCATCAAGTTCGGAGCTGGATTTGAAGAACTTGAGGTTATCCTAAGGAAAAAGGAAAGCCCCCTTCATGGTAATGAAGATCGCTGCTCCAGAAATGCAAGAGCCGTCTGCAGAATTCAGTATGAACTGCCCTCAGGACTTCCCTGCCTGCAAGAAGGCTAAAGCTACTGTTATCAAGCCTGCTATCCCTGCTACTGCTAAGGGGGAAAGAAGTGATGGTCGTTGAAGATCCGACTGAAGGATTAACTATTCCACCACCCGTGTTTGAGATTGGGTCAGGTTCAAGGACTGGACCACTAACCCGAACTCAAAGGAGGAACTGCAATAGAAGAGTTTGGAGGGCCATCGAAACCCAGACTCCTGAAAGTACAACCGTTTAGGAGGAGCCTCATTGAATTGAAGAGGTGTTACCATAAATTTATTCACTCCTACGAGGGAGTAGATTCCATCCTCTGACAGATAATGATGGATATGAGAGTATCAAGAAAATTGCTGTCGCATTATAATCACTCCGTGGACACAGTGAGGAGGGAAAGAAATTCATTCCCATCACCCGAGATAGTGCAGTATTCAAAAGGCTTGCTACTAAAGATAGATGTTCTATTAGTCAGTTACTTAAACGAGTGGGACATGCAGTTTCCCCTCATATGAAAAAAGAAATTTTGAAGGATGTTAAGTCAGTTAGAAAGTCAACTGAAAAGTCACCTACCTGTACTGCAGGTCGCCACCGATCGTATCACCACCAAGACTGTAGGTCGCCGACCGATTAAGTCGAGACTGGGTCTGAGGAGCTTACCCGTCATTCCTGCAATCACTGAGAAAAAGATAAGAAGATTACCTGACACTGTAGCCGGTCTACACCACGAGGAGCATACCTTCCCTCGACATACCAATGTATCTACTAAGACGTCCTGTCCTGAAGCATCATCGTTGAAGAAGAAAAGGGTATGGGTACCCAAGGTCGCTGCACCGATATGTGAGCCTGCAAGACAGAAAGTAAAACCAGTGCCTGAAATATCTGACATCCTCGCGACAATAGCCAATGAGATGGAGGAACAAGTAGAGGAT
>NW_018165370.1:99638-109500 GCF_001263595.1 Phalaenopsis equestris
TGAAAAAGTTGAGAAAAAAGTTGAGAAACTCAGGATTGAGATTTCTTAGTTAGCTCAAAAGCACGGAGTTTCCGTCAATAGTGACGATGAAGATTTTGATTACAATGATTACCTGGAGGAGGATTTCATGGATGTCCATGTGATCAAAACCAGAGCAACCACATCTGCGCGCGAGGCTCAACTTCACACTGAAGAGAACGCCATAGATGAGCTGCGTAGAGTTATCCTCCTTTGGGATGAGCAAGTCAGTCTACTGGAGAAATGAATAGAAGAAATGACTGCAGATATGACCGCCATGGCCACCATTCAAGGGCAATCACAAGCCAATCACAAGCATCAAGATTGGCTTCTCCAGAAATAAATCAGCCAAAAATCATAAACATCACAGATGGAAGAAGGGAGGCTACTTCGATAGACAAAGATGAACAACTAAAGAAGGATTCTTCGTTAGGTGCCATTCCAGAAAAAGAGTTCAAGCAAATGGTTGAACAAGTACGGGATGCCTTAGCCCAGTCCAAGGGCGGTGCATCAATTTTAAAGGGTAGACCTTACCCGGAGGAGTTCGATGTTGTCCTTTTCCCCAAGGGTTTTGTGGCCCCAAACTTCAAGATATTCGATGGGACTGGAAATCCCAGACATCACATAGCACATTTACGAGCCAGTTTTGGCAACACGAGGAATAATGAGGCTCTACTTTGCCAGCAGTTCGTCAGCAGCTTGTCAGGGATTGCTTTCGACTGGTACGCTGACTTGCCCAACGGGTCAGTTAAAATATTTTCTGAGTTGGAACAGTTGTTTGTGAAAAGATTTGCTGAGACGCAGCATCATTTGTCTATTGGAGAGCTCATGATGGAGAAGCAGAAGCCTAGTGAAACCTTGGCAGACTATATTTTGAGGTGGAGAAACCTTAGCATAAAATGTGAACCTCAGCTACAGGAACATCAAGCGATTGAGATTCTACTCAAAAGAATTCATGAGCCAATAGCTTTCATGCTTAAGAGACTCACCATCAAATCCTTTGAGAAGCTACTCAGTAAAGCCAACAGTCTTCAAGAAGAAATGAAGCACATGGAGCCGCATGAAAAGGCTAAGGTGACCAGAGTGTTTGAAAAGAAATCAGGAGTAGTCGCAACTGTCGACAAAGGAAAGCAGCTGATAAAGATATATGCAGAAGAGCATCTCCAGTCTTCATCGTAGTACTCTCAGAAATAGAGCAGTCAATCCATCCAATGGCCGTCTCAGGAGGGATCACCTCGAATAGCGAGTAAAAGAATATCCCCGTTAGAGTGACAAAAAGTTGTGTATTCCTTCAAGGATGAGGCCGTACTAAAATATTCAAAAGCTTGATGAAGAAACCAGAATTCAAACTACCTGATCCAAAGAAACCCGAAGAGGTGGATAAGGAGAATGAACCAAATTATTGCCCGTACCACTGGTTGCTTGGGCACACTATAGACAAGTGTTTCATCTTTAAAGACTGGCTCGAGAAGAACCTCAAGGAAAGAAATATAACAATCCCAAATGAGTAATTGAGAGAACCTAAAAAAGGCTCCATAAACATGGTTTCGGCTGAGTCAATCTCCCCAATTGATCCATTTTTCGGAACAGATGGATGGAGTACAACTTGGGATGAACTAAAGAGGGTCCTCAATCAAATATAATATCCATTGAAACAAGCTTCTATGAATATCAGAGAAGAATGGAAGGAGGTTTGCAGCAGGTCGTCAAAAAAGATACTGAACAAGATACAATCTACATCAAAACAAGCCTCCATTCAGAGTCCGCAACATTCCGAGCCCGAGATGAAGGTTTCGCCAAAAAATCCATCATCGTCAAGGATTAAGAGCAATAAAAAGAAAAGCATCACTGCCAATATTGATAACACGGGGGGTAGGATAGGGTCTGCCTCTACTAGACTGGTTGTCTCAGATTTGGGGAAGAAAATCCTCGAACCCTTGACTTTGTATGATTATCTTTTTGTCCCTCCGAGGCCTTATGAATATAATGATTGTGATTTTGGCTACGTTTTGACTGTTTTTGGTAATAACGTAACTGATTATGATTGATCTAACTACAATCTCAATCCCCAAAATGACCCTCAAATTGTACTCGAGTCTGATGAACTCGTTGTCAAAGCCAAAGAAGAACTCAATGATATCACTTACGACAACACCGATAATGACGAGCCAACTCTCGAGCGTCATGGTGCACCGTTTGCCATCAACTTAGATCTTTCCGACGAGGAGGAAAAGACACTGGAAGATTCAACAATAATATCTCAAGAAGAAGAATTCACAGAAGTTAACTTAAGGAGCGGAAAAGTGTTACCACCAAGAACAGCTCCGACAGACAAAGGAAAACAGATAATGACTCGAGAAGAGATAGTGGAAGAACCACATAATCAAGATAAGATCAGAGGACCCTACAAAGTAGACTACAACATGCTAGCTCATCTTAGGAAGTTGCCTGCCCGACTAAGCATCTACGATGCTCTGATCCTGTCAAAGGAGATGAGAGAACCTCTGAGGTTACAGCTTTGCTTGATCCGGAAATTTTATTAGCTCAGTTGGCTAGCACATCCTCAGATGAAGTTTTCTTGTTGAAAGAACAGCAAAGGGTAACCTTCACAGATGAAGACTTGCTGTTCGGTACTTCGGTTGTTCGGTACCACCGACCACAACCATCCGCTCTACATCTCCATCACCATCGACCGATTTGTGTTATCCAGAGTTTTAGTGGATCCTGGGGCATCTCTTAACTTGATGAGCCTACGGACATTGGCTTATTTGGATATTGAAGCTCAAAAGCTTACAGCTGATAAAATGAATGATGTAAAATGATGTTAAGAGGATTCAACCAAAAGGGAGAAATAGCCCTTGGATAAATTACATTACTTATGAAAGTTGGAGAACTCGTAACAATTGTTAAATTTCACATCATCGACGTCGAGTCCTCTTTTAACGCTCTATTGGGTCGACCATGGATTTATGACCACAATATGGTTCCATCATCCCTACACCAAAGCATTAAATATCGCAAAGATGGTCAAGAGAATTGCATCAAGGGAGATCTACAACCATTTTCAATGCACGAAGTTGGTATCCATGAAGATGCTGCCTACTACACACCTCCAAAGAGGACTGTCTTCTCTCATGAGGTTATCACAAATAAAGATGAAGATTCAGAAGAATCACAAAAAGGAGGCCATACAACTCCACTTCAACAACCTTCTGTGGAGGCTCTTCTAGTTCACGCAGCCGAGGTCGAGGTCGGGGACGCGGACGAGGAAAGATCAAGTTAATTGTTGAACGGACTAGGCCAACTATCAACATTGGTGATGAAGACAGTTCTGAAGATGAAATAATGATGACAAAGCGGAAGAAACTTCAACACGAGATATCCTTAGAAGATACAGAGAGGAATGAATATGAAATAATGTATGATCGGATAAACCACTATGTGAATACTATGACCCTTACTCCAATTCTCCCTCAAAAGATCAAGAGTTTAGAGGTCAAGGAAGTTTATAGTGATGGTTCAAAGTAGATCAAATTTTATCGTGCTTTACCTCTACTGAGCTTGAAAAACTTGTAAATTTAAATGTTGATTCCAATGAATTTATGGAATTGCCTTTTGGTTACTTCTTGCCTTGTGTTCAAATGTTAATTCAATAGGGACACTTACCAAAACAAATGCCAAAAGATAAATTTCAAATTTTTGAAAAACTATGGAATGCTAAAAGTCAAACTACCAATTCAAAAGAAGGTCTCAAATTTGGTACAGTTGGACCAGTCGATGATTCTAAATTTTGCATGGTTGTTACTGGTGGGTCAGAAGAGGATTGCCTTGATGGAGGATGACTCTCTACTGATCAACCAATAGAACATGCTCCACCAGAATTTGAGGAAGGAAATTAAATCCCAGAATTTGAGGAAGAAATTAAATCCACCATGGATGAATTGAAAGAGATTAATCTCGGGACTGAAGAACGACCCCGACCTACCTGATTAAGTTCTCTACCTGATGATGAAGAATCTGCAGAATTGGTCAAACTATTAACATAAATCAATGATTTCTTTGCATGGAGCTAAGATGAAATGCAAGGGCTGTCAGCAGAGGTTGCAGTCCATAAACTTGGGGTGGACAAGAATATATCCCCAGTAAAAAAAGCTCCAAGGAGAATGCACCTTGAAATAGAACAACAAGTCATCGCCGAGGTAATGAAATTGGTAGATGCTAACTTTGTTAAAGAAGAGCAATACCCCATGTGGTTAGCCAATATTGTACCTGCTAAAAAAATGGACAGATCCATGTTTGTGTCGACTTCAAAGATTTGAACAAGGCATGTCCAAAAGACGAGTTTCCACTACCTATACCAGAAATGATGGTGGACATCGCTTTGACACATGAAATTTTCTCATTCATGGACAGATCGTCGGGATACAACCAAATTAAAATGGCTCCCGAGGATGCAGCACTTACAGCTTTCAGAACACCGATTGGAATTTTCTGCTACACAGTGTTGTCGTTCGGCCTAAAGAACTCCGGAGCAACATATCAGCGCACAATGACAAAGATTTTTGACGACCTCATCCATAATCAAGTAGAATGCTACGTAGATTATTTGGTCATCAAAAGTAAATAGAAAATAAATCATTTGTATGATTTGAGGATCTTGTTTGAACGGTTACGATGATATGACCTTAAAATGAATCCCTTAAAGTGCGTCTGTGGCGTTACCTCTGAGAAATTTATAGGATTCGTTGTCCATCATCGGGAAATCGAGATCGACCCAGATAATATTAAAGCTATCTTGTAAATGCCTCCCCCTAAAACCTTGAAATAGCTACTTTCCTTCCAGGGAAAGTTGGCATATCTGAGACACTTTATTTCTAATCTCTCAGGTAGGTGTCAGCCTTTCTCGGCATTGATTAAAAAGGACGCCAAATTTATTTGGGAAGAGAAGTGCCAGCGGGCCTTTGAGGGCGTTAAACAATATTTAATGAAACCTCCTGTTTTGGTACCCCCTATCCCAGGGAAACCGTTGATACTTTATACCGTGGCCTTAGATGACTCTCTTGGAGCCCTCTTAGCCCAAGTCAATGAGGAAGATGCGCTCTACTGCTTGAGCCGTCATCTAATACCGACGAAGATAAGGTATCCACCTATTGAGAAGCATTGTCTGGCACTAATTTTTGCCGCTCAAAAGCTTAGATATTACATACTTTCTCATAAGATTACCCTAATTTTAAAAGTTAATCCATTGCAATATTTGATGACCCGACCAACACTCTCCGGACGTTTAGCAAGATGGTCAATGATCTTATTAAAATTTGTTATAACTTTTGTTCCCCTTCATGCTGTCAAGGGACAGATACTTGTAGAATTTCTCACTGCACACCCACTACTAGATGGGTCCTCTCTCAATGATGAGTTACCAGATGAGAAAATACTATAAATGGAATATTCTAGTGCGCAGCGCTGAGAAATGTACATCGATGGTGCTTCGTCAGCCAGGAAAGAGAAAGGATCAGGCACAGTTATACTAGGCAAGGCAGGGATCAGTTTGATCTTTATTACACCAGATAAGGGTTTGTTGAGGTTCTCATTGTTGAGGTTCTCTTGAGGTTCTCATACCACGTAACAGAGCCGTGCAATAACAATGAAGCAGAATATGAAGCCTTAATCACCGAAATGGAATTTGCAATTTCAATGGATATAACAAATATTGTCATCTATGGTGACTCTCAACTTGTCATCTAGCAAGTCGCCGGACAATACAAAATTCTGAAACCAAGACTAGCAAAGTACCATCAGTACACAATGAAGCTCTTGTAGCAAATCCCTTACGTGACTTTCTACCGGATTCCTTGGGGAGATAATACCCGTGCCGACGCTCTAGTAAAACTCACTAAGGAAATGACATGTTCCCCGGAAGATTCTATCGAAGTCATGGTGCAAGGAAGACGAATCTTGTCTCGAAATGACTTCGAAACTCTACACAAAATTGGAAAATATTAAACAATAAATACAGTTGCGGACATCAACGAAGATTGGCGCAAGCCATTAATAGAATATTTGCATACTGGGAAGCTGCCAGAGGACAAGTCTGAGGCGCATCACATCACAAGAATCACATCACAAGACAAGAAGGGCCATGTCTTACGCTATGTTGGGAAATGTTCTCTATAGGAGATTGTTCAACCAAATGTGGTTACGGTGTTTGAGCAGAGCAGAGGCACAGAATATTGTCAAAGAGGTACATGTCGGATTATGTGCCACTCACTAGTCGGGACCAAAAATGAAAATGAAGATCAAAAAACTCGGATATTATTGGTCAGCAATGATGTTCGATTGCATGGATATAACCAGAAGATGTCACCAATGCCAAGTGCATGGGGTGGTCTTACACCAACTGTTGCCTCATGGCCATTCGAGTGTTGGGGCACAGACATAATAGATCCGATAGACCCTCCATCTTCTAAAGGACACAGGTTTATACTTGCCACTACAAACTACTTCTCCAAATGGGCAGAGACAGTATGATTACGTGAGGTTACAACACAACACGTCTTTCAATTTTTCAAAGGCCAAATTTTCTACCGTTTCAGAGTACCGCGAAGAATAATCTCTGATAATGAATCAGCTTTCAAAAGCACAAAGATCAACAATTTTGTCAGAAGACATGGGATAGATTAGAGATACTCTACAATTTACTATCCGAGAGCAAATGGTCTGGCTGAAGCTTTCAACAAGACACTGGTACAAATTTTAAAGAAAACATTGGATGAAAACAAGAAGGATTGGCATAACCTGTTAGAAGAAGCCTTGTGGGCCTACCAAACAAATTTCAGGACTCCCACTCAGTGTACACCTTATATGCTCGTGTACGGGACCGAGGCCGTGCTACCGCTAAAAATCCAGACACCATCTCTCAGAGTCCCCGTTGCCAACCAACTCACAATGGAAGAAAGCGCAAAACCCAAACTTGAAGAACTGGAGAGTCTCGAGGGAAAATGATTGGAAGCACAACAACATTTGGAGCTCTACCAGGCAAAGATGGTACAAGCCCATGATAAATTGGTCCGCCCAATCAAAGTTGGTGATGGTGACCTCGTACATGTGCTCAAAAGACCTCTTTTTGCTTGCCATAAAATAGGTGGGAAGTTCGAGCCAACTTGGGAGGGACCATTTATCGTTGAGAAGGTCTATACATGAGAAGCCTACCAATTAGTGGATCTCCAGGGTGAAAGACCCATGTCACTGATAAATGGACGATCCTGAAAACCTATTACGCAGCCTGATGCCGCCTACCTCTACTTACCTCTGCTTGCTTTGAAACTTTGAAACTTTGATTGTTTTAGGGTTATCTATGTGGCCAAATGTCTATGACCGGCTCTAAATTTTGTAATTAACCTCAATATAATGAAAATTTTGAGAAAGATTTTTGAACTTTACACGTTCTCTTTTCTACTTTTGAATATAAATACCCTACTAAATTAAATGAAACTCACACATAAAATGAATAATCCTTTTCACCAAAAAAAACTAAAATTTACTTTAATGAATATTTTGTTTTTTCTTGTTCATGCCAAGCTTTGGCGCACTGACGTGTTTTTCTGTCGTCTACAGAAAAATGTCAGGACAGAGGCTGATCTTTGCCTTCCAGGATGGCTGGAACCTCACACTGATTGAAGAGATGGCGCCGCAAGGAGGTGTCATAGATTTCAACGTGGATTTCAACCAAGTTGATATGGACTAAGAGGGTCCTCTAATGGACATAGTTAGAAATAAAGAAAGAGAGGGACTGCCTTCACTGTTGTGGGTGACCACTCAAGACAATCTGTCACACAAAGGTAAAAACGTGATAGCAGAACAAGATCTAATGGAGGGGCCCAGCCATCTGCCCTCCATGGTGGCTACTCCAATAAAGGACCTGATAGCCGCCTGTAGTGAACAACTTCTGAATACTCCACTCTGCAGGACGCAGCGCAGAAATGCCAGTTGAAAGAAACAGAGAACCTTTCTGCGACAGGAATGTAAACGCCAGAGAGACGTGAACAATTTTCTTACCGCCATTCCTGAGGGACATATTTACAACCCAGATCTGAGAGAAACTTTTGCGAGCCTGCGCACTATAGATGAAGAGCCGGGATTTGTGACAGAATCAGATATTCTCCCAGTTTAAGATATCTTATGCAGAGGTTGCCCAACATGCAATGTTGAAGTACCAGCCGGGACATCAGTCACGGGTGCATTTGTAGAATGCCCAGAATGTAACGTTCTGCATCTACATCATTTTAGTACATTAGAAGAATACACTTCAAGCACCAAACGAGTCTCATACTCCAGACTTCGCGATAAATGAACCATATGTCCCACTGGGGACGGATCAGCACGCACCATGGAGCCAAGGATCATACGTCCCACTAGAGGCTGAATCTCATATTATGGATCGACCAACACCAGTTTGGACTCCCGCCGAGGCCCGAAGGAAGGAATGCCCACGACAGCTGCCAACTCCTGGTATGGTAGAATACTACAAGATAAGCAGGGTAAATAAAAGATAATTCGAGTTCTATGAAGAAGTTCAGGAAAAGTTCATCAACATATTAGAGGGCCTGGAGCTATATACCAGGGTTTTCTCTGAAACTGATGAAAGAAGCATTTTGGACAGCATCTTTGATTTAAGAGATAGAGGTCGAGCGGGCCTTCTCATGGAGAGAACATATTCCGAGCCGAAGAAATGGCTGTGGGGAAAGGGAAGAGTCACCATCCAATGCGGATGTTGCTACAATTTTACGAACGACAGGCAGGGGAATCTTCCTGTGATCCTCAGATACAACCAAGTGGATCCGTTACCACCAATGATAAAATGGATGATCAAGAGAATGGTCAAGTGGAATATTCTACCCGCTACTTGCATTCCTAACAGTTGCATCATCAAAATTATGAAGAAGGTGACTGCATTCCCTCACACATCGACCATCATCATTTTGTGAGGCCTTTCTGCACGGTCTCATTCATGAGTAAAAGCAATATTCTATTTGGAAAAGAAATCGATATAGTCGGCCCTGGCGAATTCAGAGGAGCTGTGGAGATTCCTCTTCAAGTTGGGTTAGTACTTGTTCTCAAGGGAAACGGTGCAGACGTTGCCAAGCACTGCATTCTAGGAGTACGACATCGTAGGGTGTCTGTAACCTTCTGCAGAATGGATGACAGTAAAATACCACATGGATTCCAGTAGGACCCAGAATTAGAGGAGTTGTTTCCATACGATCTATGAGAAGGTTGTACCTCTAAGTACATGCAAAGGGAACTCTTATCCTGGAGCATGACTTAGGGTCTGTTTGGGGCAGCTACAGCTTGTCCAGCTTCTGCTGATAAGCAGCTTATCCTAATAATTTGCTGATGACCAGCTGATCCGGATAAGTTGTCTGGCTGTTTGGTTGACGCGTCTGGAAAACAACTGATTGTGAAAAATTGACCCTTTTGCCCCTGGTCTGAATAAGCAGTTTAGCTGTTTGGTTTGTGCGTTTTGTAAACAGCTTATTTGTAAATTTTTTGAGTTGAATGAATAATCTGTGTAGCAGAATGTTATTTTCTCATATGTCTAGAAATGAAATTGCAAAAAAGTTTAATAATATTTATATAACTCAAAAAAGTTGTGATTACATCAAGAAAACATAGTGATATAAAGGAAAGTTCAATACATATTTATGAAACTCTAATATGGATTATAGAAAGACCCCAAAAAAAAGAAGAAATAACATGTTAAAATTACAAGAAAAAATATGACAATATTGAGTTTGACATGTAAAGTCACATCATGACGAATGTTGCCCGTTTCTGATACCTCTAA
>NW_018165370.1:110140-110603 GCF_001263595.1 Phalaenopsis equestris
AGGTAAGGTGGTTTACATATAAAAATTGATTACAGATTCCCAACCATAAAAATCCAACATACCTAAATTCATCCCCACCAAATTGGTCATAAATTAGTGGTTGCATAAATTAGTGGTTATGGGGCCATCCAAGCTACATACATAGTTATGGGGCCATCCAAGCTACATATAGATTGCATATACTCCCAGCTTCTCAAAGCTGAAACTGTATCAGATTTGCAAACATACATTTTCCAAAACTACAGCTGAAGTACCGAACTATATAAGAGGCATGGCTTCAATGTACATACCAAAGCTATAAGATTACAACCATGGCATAAATGTGAACCTTTCCTTCCAAAGTGCATGGATGCAGCTTTATTACCAGCTAAGTAAGATCACAAGCATGGGATAAGCTTTAGAATGTAATTTGCCAAACAAAACCCCATTTTATCTAACCAAGCTTTATAAAGCAACCATATAA
>NW_018165370.1:114157-114958 GCF_001263595.1 Phalaenopsis equestris
CAACACGGTTGCCGCACCTGGTGGGGGATAAGGGAATCCGTATTTAATGTTGCTAGTTGCAAACTTGAAAACGCGACTATCGTGTGCGCTACCTTCCCATCCAGCCATCACATATGTGAAACACATATTGAAATCACAAACAGCCATTATATTTTGTGTTGGTGATCCACATTGTCCAATGTACGCAACTTTCTCTTTGATAGAAAGACGTGCGTCGACATGTGTTCCGTGAATGGCTCCGATGCAATCCTGATACGAAGGAAATAATCAATAATAAAATCATGTGTGTGACATTTCAGAAACTAACATTTAAATATGTGGAACACCTTAAAGAACGGCATATAACGAGGGTCATTCGCAATATGTGTGGGGATGGACTGGAATGTTGGATCCTCTGGCTTGACTATTTGACGGGCTAGACTCACCAGTGCATTCAACCCAGCTGAGAAATACCTGCTAATGGTTTCGGAAGAATGTTGAAACCGTTCCATCGCTCCTCTCACAGATTCATTCTGGGCTAAAATATAAAGTGTTATTGCCAACACCTCTCTAGATGTTGTTCTTGATGATCCTCGAAGTCCGTGGAGGGACCGAAGTTCACTTAGGAGATCAAGAAAAATAATTTTTGTCATACGAAACATATTTGCAAAACGTATTGGGTGCCCATGTAATAACTCTCCGATCCATTTATCTCCAATATTGTTGGACGTCATGCATGGGTTTCGATCTACATATGTGTTGTAGTAATGGTATAACAACGTAAGGGTGAGAGTGACAATGCGTATTTGATTAATCTGCCCG
>NW_018165370.1:117236-124694 GCF_001263595.1 Phalaenopsis equestris
TTGTTACCTGCGGAGGAGCGACGGAGGCGAGATCGAGCAACACTTGCGAAGGAAGGTCGGCTGCGGGGTTGAGGGTAGCCGAAGGAAATTTTGGAGCCGAAACGCGGATCGCGGGGATATTCCCGCGATCCGCGTGTAACATAAATAAAAAAAGCTGTTCTAAACAATGCAGGCAATACGTGATTTTCAAACGCTATGGCAGCATTTTCAAAAATGCCGCCGCACATTTAAGCTGTCCCAAACGGGGCCTTAGTAGTTCTGCTTGATCAGGAGCTCAATATACCAGGCACAGAGGGTTCACTTACTTTCTTTTAACAACATGACATGTATCTGATGCATTCAGTCTATGACGTACTCATAGCGTGAGATAATTCTCAATGTATTTCAGCATAGGTTACATGATTTACCTTTTTGAGGCATTAGCCTATGTTTGATCTGTAGCATCTTTATTGAAGCAGATTAATCGAAATTTCTCTCAAATTGTGCCTTTTTTTCAGTTGCCTTTTTGTGCGATGGATGAAAGTCGTGAACCATGCGATGGTTCAGAATTTCAATGAACAAAGAATGAAACAACAAAGCTTCAAAAAGAAATAAAACACAAATGAAAAATAATCATAAATGAGTGAATAACAAAACAAATTTCTTTTTAAATCAACCTATTAAAATTAAAACTTTAAAAATGTATTTTGAAAAATTAAATTGTGATAACAACAAGAAAATAAAACAGACCTGTTGAGTAGATTCTTTCATTTTCGGAATTTCCTACTCTTTGTGCGCGCAGTACAACCATCGTTATCTACACTAACTCTGTGCACATCCTCGTAGAATTTCACATTCTACACAAAAACTCACAAAGCTTTACAAATCTACTTCAACAAGATCAACCTTTTTCACATGATACATTTGTATAAATTCAACGCTACTAACCTTCTTTTGAGAATTGACCTACATTTCAATTCTGACTTCTGAATCAGTCCTACATTTCTTACATTTCTGATTCATTACGTACGTTCGAGGTCAATCCTTAAATTTTGACACTCTCTTTTGAGAATTGACCTACATTTCAATTCTCAACTGCAACCAACTTGCCCAGTTACGACTTTATATTTCCTTCTGCAGTTCGAGGTCGGTCCTTATGTTCCGACTCTTTCTTTTGAGAATTGATCTACATTTCAATTCTCATTTTCGAACCAGTCCTACATTTTTTATTCATTACATTCGAGATCAGTCCTTACATTCTGACACCCTCTTTTGAGAATTGACTTACATTTCAATTCTCACTTTTGAATCAGTCCCACATTTCTGATTCATTACATTCGAGGTCGGTCCTTACATTCCGACACCCTACTTTGAGAATTGACCTACATTTCAATTCTCACTTCTGAATCAGTCACATTTCTGATTCATTACATTTAAGGTCGGTCCTTACATTCTGACACCCTCTTTTGAGAATTGACCTAGGATTCAATTTTCACTTCTCAATCAGTCCCACATTTCTGATTCATTACATTTGAGGTCGGTCCTTACATTCTTACATCCTCTTTTGAGAATTGGCTTACATTTCAATTCTCACTTCTGAATCAGTCCCACATTTCTGATTCATTGCATTCGAGTTTGGTCCTTACATTCCAACACTTTCTTTTGAGAATTGACCTACATTTCAATTCTCATTTCCGAATCAGTCCTACATTTCTGATTCATTACATTCAAGGTCGGTCCTTACACTCTAACTCTCTCTCTCTCTGTTTGAATTGATATCTGAATTTCAATTCCCACCTCGGGGTCAAAACTTACATTCTGTCTCCTATCCTTTGGAAATCTTTAAAATTTCATAACTCAAAGTCCACTCTCTAATCCCCAGTGAGAGTCCCTACCCCTTGATTTCAATCAGGCGATCACCTGCTAATTCCCCGGCATAAATAAATCACACACACAACTCTACGCATAATTTTGGGTCTGTTAACTTAGGAGTTTGTATTGGTTTTTTTTTTTATCTCCTCAGTCAATGCCAATATGCGCGGTGTGCTTGTCCAGCACACCACTCCTATTGGGGGTCCATTTGTTGACCTCATTTTTGGTTGAGGTTTAGTTTTTCCTCTTTAGTAGCCTAGGGTCTAGCCATAGGACTTTTCCTATTGACTATTCCTAGAAAACTAGATATGGAATCCTCATAGTTAGACATTCCAAACTCTTCTCCACTCAACTTGAAGTTCCACATATTGCTCTCAACCTCTAAATACTTAGTAGGTGGGGTCACTATGGGGGAAACTCAAGATGAGTCACCCTTAGGCTTGCTAGACCTTAGGGTTGATCTTGGGTGTAGGTCTGGAGCTAAGGCACTCACTACACTTATATGCACCCACAATCACTCACAACCTTGAACTCAAATTTCTAGCCTAGATCCCTTGATCTTTTGGGATAATCGTGTAGATGGTTAGCTAAACCTACTAGCCCATGGGCTATGGTTTAGCTAAGACCACTATGTAGAGGACCAAAAATGAGGTTTCCATTGGTCCATGACTTATTGGTCCATGGCTTGTTGGTGATGATTGGTACCTCAACTCTACCAAAATACCCATCTTGGCCTTTTACCCCTAAAACACCCCCAAATTACCAAAATGCCCCTCCATAGCTCAAAGTCCCAAATATTTCAAAAATTCCCAAAAATTCCCAATAAACCCTAAATATTCCCAATTTCATTTATCTCAACTATCACATGACTCAATTTGGCCAATTTGACCATCTTTAACCAAAATCCCCAAATTTGCCCTTTAAAGACCCAAATTTCCCCAAATCCAACTCAAATGTCCATCAATTTCATCTCTGACCCCAATTCCAACCCTAAACTCAAATTCACTTTTTATATGACCAAACTAAACCAAATCCAAGCTCACTTGGTCAATTATTTGAGCCCAGTTTTGATTTGGGTCAAAACCCCAATTTTGACCATATGACCTAATCTCACCAAATTGAACTTATAGCCTAGTCAATTGGGCCTAGTCATTATAGCCTAGTCAATTGGCCCCAATTAATGTTTTAAAATCCTTATAATATTCATATACACCAAAATCAACCATCAATTGGCCTTGGTGAAGTCTCAAATTTATTTGATTTTGGCCTAAATCCAAAATTCCCAAATTTAGCCCCAAATTGGCTAAGTCTCCAAATTTCACCCAATTGATTGCCTTAACCTCCAAATTTGCATCCAATTCATGTTGAAAACTCCTCATGAGGTACATATTGACCATTTATAACAATAAATTTGGACTTATCCCAAGGCTAACCCAACCTAGACCCAAACCTAGCCCAATATGTCCAAATTGATCAAATTTCAAAATTCCTCCAAATTGACCATCCAATTGAACTCAGAACCACTTTCATCCTTCACCAAAGTTGTTCATTATGATCATATAAACCAAATGGAACATTTATTTTGGCCAATTGACTTGGGTAAACTAGCCTAAACCCAAGTTTTGGTCATTTGCACGTACTTGGACCCATGCACTAAATGTGACCTAACCACCCTAAAGTCACCAAATTAACTCCACCACAACCATTAGTTGGACTTAGTGACCAGTCCAAACACCATGAAACCACCTAAATAAAGCCATGGGCCAAAGTTCCCCCAAATTAAGGGATCTTATTTCAAAAAATGCACATGCTTAAGATATCTATGCCGAATCAAAACACATTTGCATTAAATTGTTGTTATGGATTCCTTTGGGTTCCCTGAGCTCCTAGCCACCTCCCCCTGGCCGGCCGGCCGGCCCAGTGGCCAGAAAAGTTCAAAACCAAGAGCCAACCCCACGGTACCTAACCCCAATAAAACCCAGCTCATCCAAATCAAATTGAAGAGCTCCTCTGCCCTCCACCTAAGCACCATAATGCACCCAAACTTATGCCCTGAGAGCCACCCCATGGCCATTTTATAAAAACTCACCTCACACGACCATGGAAGGTGTGCTAAAATTTTCCTAGAGAGTCTTCTCCAAACTCCATACAGAGCTTCCCTAAAATCCCCTCAGTGCATTCCGACCAATTTCCCCCACCAATTCCCTTTGTCGGATCTCAATTTTGAGCTTAAAACTTTGTCAGAAACCAGGACAGAACCCAATACACCTCCACACTCCACCAAACTTTAATTGCTAGTGCCCACACCTTCACAACAGCAAGAGAAGACAAAGCCCCATCAAATTACCCTCTGAAATAACCTCCATCCTATCTCTAGACCAACACCTGAAATTGAGCTTGGTCGAATTCATACCTAGGCCTTACACTAAGACCAGGGACTCAATCCTTAGCCTCCTTGGACCCCAACAAACGTGTCAAGCATCTCTGATTGAAGCCTCCATTCTCAGAGCAAAGGTATAAAATTTCTCCTCCTCCTGAGCTTATTTTGATTCTCCATCTACTTAGGCTTGATTTCATGGTACATTAACCGTATGGATGTGTTAGTCTCACTTAGACTAGTCCATAAGATCAAACCCGAAGTGATTTAGTTGAGTCTATGATGAGATCTTAGGGTTTTAGTGTGGATGGTCACGGGATCATTCTATCGTGGATGATGATGGGGAATCGTTCGATCGCGCGTGTATCACATGGATGGCCAAAATCGAGTCGGACAGCGCTTTGGAACATAAACTGTGGGTCGAGTCAGCAAGCTACGTAGACGGCGGCGTCCAAACAGAGTGCGCCACGCATGCCTTTGGAGCCGTCGTAGGATGAGGTGGCACGCGTGGTTTAAACAGATAAATAGGGCTTTTCTTATTTATTTAAATACCCTTAACTTAGAAAACCCATAACTTTGTGTAGAAAAATCACAAAAATAAAATAAAAATACCCTCTTGCTTAGTGAACAAAGGAGAACAATGTGGAATAAATTTCAAGACCATTTTATGCATATGTTATTTTTAATTAATTAAACACTGTTTTGAATCATTTGATTCTCCATGCATATTGATATATCATCTTGGCTTGAAACTTTGACATGTTGCAACCTCTGTCAGAGGAAACATTCTCCGATTTTTCCAAAGTCAAAGCGGGTTCCTATATAAAGATATATACTTTTCAAGTTATTCCACATTATTTCTTTAAAATAATCATGGAAATTAGCATATTGATTAGAAAATCCTAAGAAAATTTTGGAAGGTCCACCATGACTAGAGAAACCTTTGGAAATAATTTCATGGGTCAAGTCATTTAAAATGCACTTAAATTTTGCAAACACTAAATCACTCAGATAATTAATTTTTTAAATATAAACATTTAAACGATTTGATTTTTGATCTCCACTATGGTTTATGATCCAGAGAACTCATCATAAAAATTTCAAAATATTTTGAGTTCATTTGTCAACTTAAATTGATTTTTAAAGAAAAATACCACTCTTGGCATTTAAATGATTTTTTAAAAATCAAAATAGAACTCAAAAAATTATGAAACTTAATTTTTTTGTGTTCTCTGTGATCAGAGATATTTTCTAAAAATAAAATTATATTTAAAAAAAAACCTGATTTTTAGCCTTTTTTAAATATTTGAATAATTAAAAATCCATAAAAATCACAAAATTAATAAAACTCATGAAAATGTTATAAATTACTTCCTAACCACTTAAGAATAATTAGAATATTTTTCTTGATTTTCTAAATAAAGATATTAAATTTCAAAGCTTAAAAATATTTTAAAAAAAAGCTAAAAATGTGTTTTCATATATTCCAATAAATCAAAAATTAAAGAAAATATGTAATTTGCTCCTTTGAGTTCTCTAACCTTAGAGAGATTTTTCAAAAATAGAAAACTTAATTTTCACCACCTAAAATATTTTATTTTTATTAAAAAGCCCAGAACTTAAAATAACTCTAATAAATCACAAAGAATTCAAAAAATTATGAAATTCTATCCAATGGCTTGTCTAGTCTAGGTCTACCTCCAGTAATAATTTCAATGGATTAGAATTTACCTTGGTCAAGTTAGGAATTTTCTTTGAAAAATCTTATTTTTGTATGAAAATAATTATATAAATTAAATTAATTTTTGAAAAATCATATTTTCTCCTCTGATGTCTTAATTGACCCATCATGAATGAGGTAGGATAAAAATTTCAAAGTCATTTGAATTGAATTTGACAGATTATGAGGTGTTAGAGCCTTAGGGGCAAATGTGTAATTTTGGAAATTTTGCCTTAATTAACATTTAGGCTTAGTTCAAAGAGGGAAGATGGGTACCCTCTAATATTAATCAATTTATTTGATGTTTGAAACATAAAGGGGTTAATTGGTAGAAACCAAATCTCACTTTCTTAATTAAGATTAATAAATTTCTAAATTATTAAAATTTGGAAGTTTATTAAAGTTAAATGATCCTGGACTTAGGGGTATGACTTTTGAAGCCAATAATTAATGAATTTAAAACCCCTATTTTGGTTTTCAAATAGAATCTAATCATGAATCATGACCACTTAAAGCTTAACCCTTTTCAAAACAAATTAAGACACTCACTAAGATCTTAAGGGCTTAGTGGTGACTTAGGCTAAATCAAAAATTGATTAAATAAGGATTAGAGAAAAAAACATAATTAAATCAAACATTCTTGAAACACCGCAAAGCCCAATTAGGATTAAAAATTTGGCTAAGTGTTAAAATTACATTAACTTGCCTCTTTAAGGGTCTTTAAGGGTCTTCACAAGGGTCTTCACCCACATAATTCTCAAATTAAATGATAAGTGATAATTACCCTATTCTTAGGGATAATTGAGACATTAGGGTTCACTGAGTAATAAGGGTATTTACAGGATGAACCATTAAGCAAAATAATAAGTTTAAATAGACTTGAGGCTTTTCACCAGTTGGTCAGAGGGAGGCATGGATCTGCTGTAACCCACATCCCTCCTAACTTGTTGGATACTTAAGAGGCTTATTAAACTTAATATTCTTCACTCAATGAAATCATCCGTAATTAAACTTTTAGGGACTCACCAAGACATGACATAGGGTTAGGAAAATTGTTGAAACTTTACCTTTCCTGCTCTTCATAAACTGCCTTAACATGCATTTTAAGTTTCAGGTGGCGGAACGAGAAGTCTCGTCAGGTACACTTTTACAGTTTTCAGCGTTGTCTTTCTTGTACTTTCATGCTGTACCATTATACCTATAAATTTGCATGCTAAACAACGATGTCACCCTGCATGAAAACTAAAACCATTAGGATAGCCGCAAAACCAAAACAAAAACTAAACTAAAATCAACAAAGATAAAATTCATTGCCACAACATTCAAAATATAAAACAGCTCAAAATTTAATCACAAACATCACAAAAAACAACAACTTCAACTAAATTAAGACGTCTCTATCGAATGATCGGAAATTCTTTGGAGGAGGTAACCTACGATTGCTAAAAAGGCTTCTCATGGTCTAAATGAAATTATGAAACTCATTAAGTTGGGTTTAGTAAGTTCATTT
>NW_018165370.1:124730-131850 GCF_001263595.1 Phalaenopsis equestris
ATCCTAACCGGTGTCACTCTAATCAACTTTAATATGCCCTCATAAAATTTAAAAAACTTCAACCATAGGGCCACCTGATTTGATATTATAACTTGATACACCAGATAACTCAAACTTGTCGTGGCACGGAGCTTGGAGCTAGCATGGTGGGCAGCACGGCCATCCTCAATAGCAAACCTGTCTTCCCCAGCTAAACCAATCTTCCTTCCTTAGACTTAAATGACAAAGCCATAGAATTTTGAGGTTGCTTGCTTATGAAATGTAAATCCTCACCTTATCTTCAGGCCTTTGCATAGTCCTGCTATTCCTGCTATACAATATAAGCCATACAATATAAGCCCTAACTCGTCTTAAGATTTCAAGGTTGTCGTTTGTCATGAAATAAATCCTCACATCTTCCAGGCTAGTTGTGTGATCATTTCACAGGAATGTAAGCCCTAACTAATAAAATTGGCAGGATAAAACACCTAAATATTTCTCCTCAAAACTAAAGCCAAACATTAGGATAGCTTGGGAAGTCACCGAGGTTCGCCACTGGATCCCTGACATCCCCTAGTTTTTCCTCCTTTGGATTCTATAATAAAGTGTTCCAAATTTGAACCAGTCCCCTTTCACACCTCTACGTCCAATTTCTTTGAAGAGTCCTACTCTTTTGAAATTCCTTGAAGATAATTTTTTTTATTTTTATCGAGAGTCTTCTTAGGTGGCTTTGGTCATTTAAGATGTAATTAACTATAGGGGCTTGCCCTTATATGAAGCATGTCCGAACCCAGCTTAATATAAACCCTATTTAATCCTTTATATTAAATAGGGGAACTTATCGGTAAATACAAAGGTCTCATAGACCAAACAGACGTCATACTTTCCTTAGTTTATTTGATCGAGCCTCATCCTCAAGTCTTATGTTTATCCTCTGGGATAGATACAATATTCGACGTAAATTGCTCTTTCATTCTAAACTATGAAAATATAGGGTCATTTTGATTTCATACTTCAATGTCCTTCCCTAGCGGGCGATGAGATTTCGATTCCGATGACCGACAGCTTCTTACTGGCAACTCCCCTCCAATCCCCAAAATAGCGCCGACAAATATCTTCAAAAATCTTCGTGATTACAAGTTCTTCAACCCAAAGGGCATCACTATGTAGCAGAAAATCCTGATAGGTGTTCTAAAGGTTGTAAGTGATGTATCCTCCGGAGCCATCTTTATTTGGTTGTACCCTGACGATCCATCCATGAAAGAAAAAAATATATTGTGTTGAAGCGATGTCCACCATCATTTATGGTATCAGTAAGGGGAATTCTTCTTTTGGACATACTTTTTTTATATCTTTGAAGTCGACACAAAAATTGATTTGTCCATTTTTGTTCTTAATTGACACAATGTTAGCTAATCATGTGGGGTATTGCTCTTCTTTTACAAAGTTAGTGTCTATTAACTTCTTCACTTTGACTATGACCTGTTATTCTATTTCGAGGTGCATTCTTCTGGGAGCTTATTTTATTGGGGTCATATCTTTATCCACCCTGAGTTTATGAACTGCGACCTCTGCTGATAGTCCTGACATTTTATCATTACTCCATGCAAAAAATCTTTAAACATTGTTAACAGTTTGATTAATTCTAAAGATTCTTCATCATTGAGTAGATAACTTATAAATGCAGGTCATGGTCGTTCTTCAGTCCCGAGGTTAATTTCCTTCAATTCATCAATAGTTGATTTAATTTCGTCCTCAAATTCTGATGAAACATCTTCTATCAGCTGATCAGTAGAGTCATCTTCCATATCGAGACAATCTTCTCCCGATTCACTAGTAACAACCATGCAAAATTCTGAATCATCGACTGGTCCGATTGTACCAAATCCGAGACCCTCTTTCAAGTTAGGAGTTTGAATTTTAATATCCCATAAATTTTCAAAAAGTTGTAATTTATATTTTGGCATTTGTTTTGGAAAATGTCCATGTTGAATTAACTTTTATACACAAGGTGAAAAATAACCAAAAGGTAATTCCATTAATTCATTAGGATTATCATTTGGATCATCATCCAAATTTACATGATCTTCAAGATTAGAAGAGCTAAAAGCACGATAAAACTTGATCTGCTTTGAACCAACGCTACGGACTTTCTTGACCTATAAACTCTCAATTTTTTTAAGGAGAATCAGAGTAAGGGTCACGGTGTTTACATAGTGGTTTATTCGATCATACATTGTATCTTATTCATTCAACTCTGTATCTTCCAAGGATATCTCGTACTGAAGTTTCTTCTATTTTGTCATGATTATTTCATCTTCGGAAATGTCTTCATTACCAATGTTGATGGTCAGCCTAGTCCGTTCAACAGTTAAATTAGTTCTTCCTCATCCACGTCTCCGGCGTCGACCTCGGGTGCACGGACTAAAAGAACCCCCACCAATTTACTGTAAAAAAGTGGCGCAAGATTGCTGAAGTTGAGTTGAATGGCTTCCTCTTTGTGATTCTTTTGAATCTTCACTTTTGTTTTTCACTATTTCATAAGAGAAGATAGTTTTCTTTGGAGGAGCGTAGTAAGTAGCATCTTCATGAATATCAACTTCATGCACTAAAAACGGTTGTAGATCTCCTTTGATGCAATGTTCTTGTCCTTCTTTGTAGTACTTGATGCACTAATGGAGAGACGATGGAACCATGTTGTGTTTGTGAATCCATGGTCGGCCACGTAGAGCATTGAAAGAGGTCTCGATGTCGATGTTATGAAACTTAGTGGTTGCCACTAGTTCTCCAACATTTGTAAGTAATGTAATCGATTCAAGGGCTCTCTCTCCCTTTTGTTTGAATCCTCTTAACATTATTTTATCGGCAGTAAGCTCTTGGGCTTCAATGTCCAAAGAGGTCAATGTCTGTAGACTCATCAAATTGAGTGATGCTCCAAGATCTACTAAAACTCTGAACAACACAAATCTACCAACATTAACATAGATGTAAAGTAGAAGATTGTGGTCGGCAGTACCGAGCAGCAAATGTTCATCTGTAAAGGTTACCCCAGACTATTCTTTCAATGAGCAAAATTCATCAGAGGATGTGCTAGCCAACTAGGCTAACCAAATCTCTGGGTCAATGACCAAAGAAAAATATTCTAAGATTTTCATACCTATTTTACGCTGATTTTGATGATATTGTACTTTAAAGAAAGGTATTTTTAATTTTTTGTTGCAGGTATGTTGAATTATGGTCATTAGACCAAAAAGAGGCAAAAAGGAGTGAATTTAGAGCAAAAAGAACCAAAATATGAAGATTTGATCTTGGGCGCCGACGAAGGGCTTGGTGTCGCCGACGGCGGGGTTTTCCCAAGAGTCCAGAATTAAATATTCTAGAAGGCCGCCGGCGGCGCCCTCGCCATCGAGGTAGCCGACGGCGAACACGTCGGTTCTCTCAACAGATGCATTGAATGTGGACAATTTTTGAAGGGACGCTCGGGCAACTCTTGAAAACTCTTATACAATTTTAAAAGAAACAATTTGGAGGCCTAGAGGAGTGTCCACGTGTGTCCATTAGAGTGTATAGGGTGTCCACACGTGTGCATTACAGTGTAGAGAGTGTAATTTAAGGTTAGTATTGTGAGAAATTCTTCGAGAGATTATAAAAGTGCAAGGAAAGTGAGAGATTTCTTCCTCCTTGCAGTTTCAAAGGAGAATTATGTGTGTTGTAAAGAAAGGAAGAGATTCAGAGGAACTTCGAGGAGTTTACTTGGGGAGTAATTAGAGATAAGTTGTATTTACTTATTGAAGTTTATATGGCTTTCTTTTATATATAAATTGCAAGTTTTTTTGTATCTTCTCCATGAGTTCTGAGTAGTTTTCTCTGTCTTTATCCTTGTCTTGAAATTTTGTGAAATGGTGATTTGAAATGGTTATGCCATGAGAATTTTAAAGAAGTTGTGATGATCTTTTCACTTCAATTTTAATTTACTTTCACTCTGACCAATTGATTTGTTAAAATATGTTGAGTTTTACAACAAAAGTGAATATTACGTTCAAGATTTAGGGAGGTCAAAGTCCATGAAAACTGGGTGCAAATAAATAGGGAAATAAAAATTATCGGGCGTAGAATTGGGGATTTTAGAGTGACAGACTAAAATCCTCAATACAATCCTATCATTTGGGTGCTGAAGTGTAGATGTTAGCCCTCAGGCCAAGGGAACGTGGGAGCTCCAAAGTGAGAGCCGGTATCCTCCCAGCCTAGCCGCAGATTCAGTAACCAAGCATAGGATTAGTCAATGTTCTTTATGCCTGGTCCAATGGGTAAAGAATAGGTATGATCCTATTTGGCATAATAAAATTTGAATTGATTCAATTTATCCATTCACTTAAATTTCTTGACAAGGAGAATGATGTTTTCTTATATATTGAACTTCACATTAGAAAATTTATTTGTAAAATTAGTTAATTAAGAGTTTATTAAAATTACATTTTTATTTCAATTGCCTATTAGTGACAAATATGCAAATTGAACTATATTGTTGTGATTAAGTAGTGATTTTTTAATCTTAGTTCGTAGCCTCTAATATTACTCCCTGTGGGATTGATATCCAGGACTCCATTAGAGCCCTATATTACTTGAGCGATATTTATACTTGCGATGAAAAGTGTGACCTTGCAATTATTGAATATTTTATACACATGTTTATCAAATCTATAACTATTATCAAGTTTTCGGCACCGTTACCGTGGATTTAAATCTTCTAGGGGCAATATCAAATTCTTGTATTTTTAAGCATATATAAAGTTACTGTCAAGTTTTTGGCGCCGTTGCCGGGGAGTAAAAATTAGATTTTAAAAAAAATCATTATGAGAGTAACGGACAAATTAGGACTATTAGAAAACTCTTACTTGAATTACAACTTATTTTCATATTTAGTTAACTGTTTTTCTGTTTACTGATTTTAATTCTATGTGTAAATTTGGACTTAAAAATCTTATACCTTATGATTTGGAATTAGAATGCACTGTTAGGATAATTAGAAAACTAAGAAAAGAACATAGAAATCCTGACACAATGGAAAATAATGTGAACAATCAAGGAATAGGAAATGAACATCGAAATGAACATCAACCTAGACAACCTAGTCCTCTATGAGATTATGCAAATCCTACAGCAGATGAAATTCACTTATCTATCCAAAATCCTGATGAAGCTTCTAATTCATTTGACCTCAAACCTGCTTTTATCCAAATGGTACAAAATAATCAATTCAGAGGTACACCAAATGAAGATCCTAATTTATACCTCACTAATTTCTTAGAACTTTGTGCTACCTTTAAATATGATAGAGTTTCGAACGATGCTATTAGACTTAGACTTTTACCTTTTTCACTTAGGGATAATGCTAAGATGTGGTTAAATTTGTTAGCACCTGGATCTATTAGAACTTGGGGAGAACTTTCACAGAATTTTCTATCCAAATATTTCCCTCCAAAAACTTCTAAACTTAGAAATAGCATAAAAACATTTTGTCAGATTGATGGAGAGTCAGCATATGAAGCTTGAGAGAGATTTAAAGATCTTCTTAGGAAGTGTCCATATCATTCGTTACCAAATTGGTTGATAATTCAAATTTTTTACAATGGATTAGCGGGATCTCTTAGATCAATTATAGATGTTGCAGCTGGTGGTTCTTTAATTTTAAAACCTTTTAACGAGACATATTCGTTAATAGAAGAGATGGCTACCAACAATTTTCAATGGCCCTCTGAAAGGGTAAATCTTAAAAAAATAGCTAGTATCCACAATTCTGGTGCAATATATATTTTAGCTTTGCAGATTGCTGCAATATCAAAGAAATTAGATCATTATGGAATGAATTATTCTCCAACACATACTATGATGGAAGAGAATTCTTCTGGGAATTCTGGGAAATTTGTGGATGCTTATGAGAATTTAAATGCTATTAACAATAGACCCAACATTAACAATAGACCCAAACAATAGACCCAACAATCATTCTTCGAACTATTATAACCCAGGTTGGAAGAGTCATCCTAACCTTAATTAGAATAACAATTCTTCTACAAATGAATAATATGCAAACATCCCAATAAACCCATTGGAAAATTCATCCAACCAAGGAAATGTTAATTATAGACCTTCTTATCCTCCAAGATTTAACAGTAACACTTAATTTAAGGAAAAAAAGTTTTCTATGGAAGAGTTGATACTGAACATGGGTCAACAATTGCAGAATCAAGAAAATCAATTACAAATTCAAGGAAACTAGTTACAAAATCAAGGAACTGCTATCAAGAATATTGAAAACTATTTGGGTCATATTGTTATTGCTCCTAGTAATTGAACATTGGGAACTTTTTCTAGTACTGAGGAACCATATCCTAAAGATCAAGGAAAAGAACAAATAAAAGCAATACAATTATGAAGTGGAAAAGAACTGGAAACAAGAGTGCAGAAAGAAATGAAAACTAAAATGAAAACTAAAAAAGAGAAAGTGGATACATGAAAAAAAAATGATCATGAATACCCCGATTTAGAATATCCACTTACGCCAATGAAAATTACTGTGGAGAAATCTCCCCCGCCATTTCCTTAAAGATTGAAGTAACACAAAAAGAATAAATAATTTTCCAAGTTTATAGAAATTATTAAGAAATTAACGGTAAATATTCCCTTCGTAGAAGCTTTAGAGCAAATGCCCAATCATGTGAAGTTTATGAAAGATATTTTGAACAAGAAAAGGAAGTTCACTAATAATGAGGCTGTTGCACATAGTGAAGAGTGTAGTGCAATTATTTAGAAAAAGTTTCCTGAAAACTTAAAAGATCTAGATAGTTTCACTATACTGTGTGCTATCGGTGATAGATTTTATGGAAGAGCTTTATGTGAGTTGAGAGCTAGCATTAATCTTATGCCTCTATCAATTTTCAAAAGATTAGGATTAGGAGAAGTCTCACCTACTTCTGTAACTCTTCAGTTAGCGGATGGTTCAGTTACTTATCCTAAGGAAGTTATAGAAGATGTGTTAGTAAAAGTTGATAAATTTATCTTTCCTGTGGATTTTATTGTTTTAGATATGGAGGAAGATAAAAAAATACCTATAATTTTAGGGAGACCTTTTTTAGCTACT